>NC_058410.1:29262931-29324611 GCF_002201575.2 Neomonachus schauinslandi | reverse complement strand
GGCGGCCCGGCCGGCCCGGCAGCCCGGCGGGCGGCAGCCAAGGCGACCGCGGAGGCGGCGGGCAGGGCGCGTGCGCACTGCAGGGGCGCCAGATTTGGCGGGAGGGGGAGTGTCCAAAGCTCTTTGTTTGATGGCATCTCTGTTTACAGAGTTTACATTTTAATATCAACCTGTTTCCTCCTCCTCCTTCTCCTCCTCCTCCGCGACCTCCTCCTCCTCCTCCTCTTTCTCCTGAGAAACTTCGCCCCGGCGGTGCGGAACGCCGCTGCGCAGCCGGGGAGGGACGCAGGCAGGCGGCGGGCAGCGGGAGGCGGCAGCCCCGTGCGGTTCCCGCGGCTCCCAGCTGAGCCCCGCGCCCGCCGCGCCATGGCCCGGAGACCCCGACACAGGTAACGGGGAGCCCGGACGGGCGGCCGCGGGCAGGGGCGCTCGGGGCACCAGGCGCTCGGAGAGCAGGTGGGAATGCGTTCCCGGATCTTCTGTGGGGCTGTCAGATCCTGCGAGGACCTAGAGCCTCTGCTTCTGCAGCAGAAGCCGCGAGTGAAACTGATGAATGGAAGAGCCTGTGCGGGAAATATATCAGGACGTCAGGAAGCATGCCCTGAGGCTCATTTTACAAGTTGCGCGGGGATACGTTTCTCTCTAGGGGGCAAAAAAAGCAGCCCCTTCCAGCCGGGGCCAGAGAGGTGCCCACCAGCCCCGGGGAGCCCACTAGGTCCCTGGCTTGATGCCGCGGGCGTCGGCGAGGGAGTCGCAGCGTAATTGGTGGATGCATTGCGATATGTTTGGACTTGGAAGTGCAGAGCATATGGCAGATATAGGGAAAATGCCGGATTGTTTAGTAGCTGCAGGTAGTTCCTTAAATTTCATTCATTCTTTATGGAGGCGAAGAAGAGCGGCAGCTGACAGGCGGCTGCAAGGAAGGTTTTAGGGAGGAAAAGGGTCTCTACATTGGCAAATTGTTTTAAGCCCTGGTTTTGAAAGCTCTCATCATAGTACTCTGGGAGGCTTTTATTTCTTATGCAAGCACTTCACACGCACTCACACGCGTCCGCGCTGCACATGTCCCCGCACTTGGGGAGGCTCTCGGCGGGATGATGGGTGAAGTCCCCTCACGTTGTGGCCGCACGGAGGGGAAGAGGGAGAGGGGGAGGGAAATGCTTGTCCGAACTGTCAGTCGCTGGCGCTCCCGCTTCCTCTGGTCTCTGGACTTCCCGGACTGGACGCGCCGGAGTTCCCTGCGTGCCGCCGGGTGCGGGGACAAGCTCAGCGGCCGTCACGGTTGCCACTCAACGGACAAGGACGGAGGCGGGCAGCACCCAAGGCCGCTGCCGCGCAACCAGGACGCAATCCCTCTTCGCTGGGGCAAGAGGTCCGGGCGTGGCGCGCACACGTGGACGCGGCTGAGGTTACCGCTCCTCTCCACGCCCTGCTCCCGCCGCCTTAGGTCGCCCGGGAGGAGGACGGGTGACGGGCCGACCCTCGCTCAGAGGTTCTTGGTATAAGCCCCTGGAGGCAAAGCAAATCCAACCCCTTTCCTTCGGGTTGTTTGCTTTTCATGTACTTATTTGTTTTTGAACTGGCTGTCGCTTGTCCCCGCGCAGCGCTAGGAAGTTGCAAGGAGCGTGGGTGTGGGCCTGGGCCGTGCAGCTGCACCCTCCGGCCGGGCCTGGCCAGGCAGGGAGCAGCGCCTAGGCATGGCTGGGTGCCGGAGAAAAAGGGAGACGACCTGCGGGGGCGGGGGGGGGGTGCCTGGGCTCCCTAGGCCTCGCCCAGGGCCCGGCCACGCGGGGCGGGGTGCTGCCCCTGAAGTGGTTTCACCTTCGCCTTTGGGACTTAACAGCGGAGGCCACCTTTTTTTTTTTTTTTTTTTTTTTGAGAGCAGAAACTGGGAGGAGGAGAAGGAAGCTGGGAAGGGGTGCTGGGAGGAGGCGCGGTGGAGACTCCGCGCCCCGCGATCTCTGCTGGCCGGGTGGGGCGGGGCCGCGCAGGTTCCTTGCAGCTCCCAGGTAGCGGAGAAGGGTGGCGGCCAGGAGGGGCGGGAGCCTTGAACCTGCCTCAGGGGGAAGAGAAACCCGGCTGCGGGCTCAAAGCCGTTTCTTGCTGGGCGAGCGTCAGCTTGGCAGGGATTATTAACCAGGTCAGCGAAATGAGTCTGAACCCCTTTTCTAGAATCACAGTAGCGGCCACAAGACACTTCCTCCCGCTCCCCTCCCTCTTCCCAACCCCCAACACCTCTTTTCTTTTTCGTTTCTTTGCACGGTTTGTTTCCTTGACAGAATGTAATATTCATAGTTGTACTCTTGTAACCACACCAGGTCTAGCAGGTGGGGAGTCGAGTGCATCAAGCCTGAAATCAACCTTTGAAAGTCCTCTGACTGTTGAGTCTGAGAGCTTGTCGGAGCAGATAAAGGAAAAGTTATTTCAGGTCCTTAGTAGACATCTGTCATGCAATTTAGGCTACCGGGACAACTTAGAGCGAGGGCATCGCCTGCAAAGCTCAAAAGCTCGCCCGGGTGCCAAACCTGCTGATGGCCCCAGGAGCAGACTATGAGCAGCCCTGGGCTCGCCCTGCTCCCCTTATGGGGACCTGCAGAAGTCCCACACCACGTTTTCCCCCAAGACTCTGGTTTTGCTCATCTCTGCTTCTGTGCTGAAATTTGAAGAAGCAGGAAGACATGAAATCATCATTTATTAGCCCTGGAAAGTACCTCACTAATAGAATCCAAGCCCTTAGGTAAAGGCGAGGAACTGAGGTCCTGAGAGAGAGGAAGTGATTTGTCCAAGTCATGCAGGGAAGTGGAGGCAGAATTAGGACTGGCACCTTTGCCTCCAGAACTCTAGTCCTGTTTGATGCCTATCCTTTCTCACCTGACGTTGACTGCCCCCTATGGGCCGCCGCATTTGTTGCTTGTCCCTGAGAGATGAGCTATTTCCAGGAGAAAGATGCCCAATTACTATTAGTTTGGAAAATGTAGTTTCTCACTTCTGAAAATCTCCAGATCCGGCCAAACCTAAAACGTTAAAGTAAATGGAATCTGTGACTCCTTTTTCAGGTTACCCTGCTTTTCTGATATTTCATAAGGGTGCCACTTCATCTGGGGGCTTTCCAAGGAGTTCCCTGTGAATCTTTTGAAAGATGCCGACCTACAGCTCTAGGATTATGATATGTATATATTTATCTTATGATGCTTGTGTTTTTTTATTAGCGGGAATCTATTGTATTTATTAATCAGTTGTTTAGAGCCTCTTGTTGACAGTGGGGAACAGGATGACACTCTTGTTTAAAAGAATAGATAATAAAAAATGATTGTAGATTATAAATACAGCTTAGAGAAATACAGCTTAGGGATCTCTTTTGTGGTGGTATTTGGAGTTTGGATCACATCCTACTTGTCACCATGCATCCTGGACTTACAGTTTATGCCCAAAATAATAGTTTTAAATTATAAGTACCTCAAATTCAGGATTTTTGGAAAGCACTTTTGCTTGACTTGTAAGGGGTGAGTAATATATACTTGTAAGTTAGTTTGGGAAGACAAAACCTGTGTAAAAATCATAACTGGCACTATGATGTTGCTCTGTGTCATTATTTTATTCTCAGTTTGGTGGATTTCTCAATATTACAATGAAAATTTTTAGTGAAGTTTCTAAGAGTCTAATTTAAGATATTTAAGGCACATTTATATTATATTAATATCTTATATTAAGATAGAATTTAAGATAACATACCTTATGTTTTATAAGTAAAATTACAACTAAAAGTAAACTATAAATTTTACTGGCTGTTAACATTACTGTCATCTATTTGGTATATGATTAATAAACACTAAGTGTAGAATTACTTCAAAAGTCATCAAAATTCAGAGTTTTGGTCTACTAGGTAAAAGAAAAGGCTCTCTTCAAAACACTAATGCATTTTGGGGGAATCCCTTAGTTTTGAGTTAGGTACATCTTAAGAGATGTCAAATACCATTCAGTCAGAAATAGGAAAAAAAAAAACAACAACAACCAAAAAAGTAAGTAAGAGTGTGACTACCAAGTGGCCTAATTATTCATTTAGTTACTTAGGAAACTGACTGTTGTCATCGGGGCCACAAGTTGGATCAACTGGCCTGCAGTTTTGATCTGTTGGATATTAATGTTGTGTACAAAGCAGTCTGATCACTCGATGGCCTTATCCTTCCTCGGGTTTTGTAAATCCTTTCCTTTTACATTCTCTTAATCTTCTCATCTTTAAGGGATGACTATAATTGTATTGTTGGGCATATTACTTCTTGAATTTTTTTTCTCTTAATAAAACACCAGCCCCATTGGAGTAACATCATTGAGTTGCTTGTTGTTGTGGAGAAATAGTATTTAAATGATGTGATGTATGCCAAAGATTTTTAGCGTGTGGTTATATAAAGGAAATTGGCTCTTGTTTCTTCTATTGTCCTTAACATTAAGTTTTCAACTTAAACCTTCATTGGTTGGAAGGTTGCCAAATGTGTAACTTGTCACTGGCCTAACAGTCTCAGCAGGTTTAAACATGTAGAGCAATAAGAAAGTGCCAGGTCCTTGGCCGTATCTGTGGATACCACTAACAGCAGAACCAGTTTACAATACTAGAGCAACAGAATGCAGAAAACAATTTTGTGCAAGTTTTCAAAATGTTATCCTCATAACCTTTGAAAAGATTGAGTTTTCATGTAAATTTTGCTACCCAGTAGTTTAAGTCTTCTGGTTTCAGCCCACGTCTGCCCATTTTTTATTTCTGCAGCATATACAGTAGTGACGAGGATGATGAAGACATTGAGATGTGTGATCATGACTATGATGGGCTGCTGCCTAAGTCTGGAAAGCGTCACTTGGGGAAAACTAGGTGGACCAGGGAAGAGGTAACTAATCATGTTATCAAAACGTGGAACAAACCTAGGGTGTATCAATTTATGAAAAAAAATGTTTCAGCTAAACTACAGGTGCTCAAACTCATTAGCTGGCTCTTTGAAGTCTTACCCTGGCCCGCCCAGGGCAGCATGCTGACCTCTGACCACTCCCCCAACGTGTACACTATACCATCTGCTTCGAAACTCTTCATAGTTCTTTGAATGTCCCCTCCTTCTCACTTTAGGTTTCATCTGTGTTTTTCTCTCTGCCTATTCTGTTCTTGTCCTTCTGCTGCACTACTTCTTACTACTTTTTTATCACCTGTGAAGACATCACCTTTTCTGTGAGGTCCTCCCTGGATTCCCCAGGCAGGTCGGATGCATCCTCCAGGCATTGGATACACATTCTTACTTATGACTGCTGTAACATGAGTGCCTCCCCCAGTAGACTGACGACAAATCTGAGGGCAGGGCTAAATGTCTGTTCCTTTTTGTGTTCCCTGAGCCCAGGATCGCTTGACACAAAGGAAGATATTAATAAGTGTTCTCTGTGCAAATGAATGAATTGCTATTTCCCAAAACAAAAGTATGAAACAAAATACTCACAGAACTCATCTTGCCATAATGGATTTAACATTTGTGATGTATATTTCACAGAGCCATATACATGAATGTCTATTCTAACAGCTTTCAGTGATGGATGGAGATGTGTCTTCTTCCCACCTTTCTTTTTCTGCTAGCTTATCAAAAGCTTGATCTTTGTACAAATGGAACAATACTTAAGGAGCAAAATTATTAATGTATGGGGAAAATTGCTTTTTCTTTAAAGTTTTCAAAAAAAATTGCAACTGATTTTAGAAGATTTTACGTTAGAATAAATGATACTAACTCTTCTTCTGTTTCATTCTACCCTACTTCACTTAAACCAGAGCCCCTCTTGATAGGCAGGTGGGATTGCCAGTGAGCTCCATAGGAAATGCATAGTTTATCTATGGAGGTTGTGATCTTAGATGATCCTGAGAGATACAGAAGTTCTGTTGTTAACACTGGTTTCCTAATTCCTGTGTCTGTGTCCTACGAGGACCCACGTTGTGTGTGAAAGTTACCTTTGCAGAAACGTGGGGGTTCTTTTTCACTTGAAGGAATGTGTTTAGAAAGACACTTGTGAACTGAAAGATTTCTCCCTGATGTTTCATGTCTTCAGTGTTCTGATAAGTTTGGCCTCCTTTAAATTGTGAATATATTGATGCAAAAATGAAATTATTTTCTTACATTATCCGTGCCTTCAGTGGGTTTCCGTAGTGTAGTGGTTATCACGTTCGCCTCACATTATCCGTGCCTTCAAATTTAATCTAAAAAGTGATCTTCCATTTTTTGCATGAAAGAGGTTGAACTAGCTAAATGTTAAAATAGAACTTGAACCGTTTCTTACTCAAGATCCTATTTATTGTCATAGTTAAATGTCTATTGACTCTAACAATGGAGTTCATTATTTTATTTCCCATCAAACAAAACTTTTAATAGTTATCATATACTAAACATTCAGTGAGCCAGGCATTATGTTAAATGTTTTGCATAGCTACTTCATGTAATCCCCAAAAAATCACATTGACATCAGCACTCCCACGGCATAGAAGACAATATTAAGGCCCAGAAAAGCAAAATGATATACCCAAGCCCATCTAACTAGTCAATAGCTGAGTCAAGTTTCAAACTCTGGTCTGTCAGACTCTAAATATATCTATGCTTTAAACCAGTATATTACATTAATATCTGTTGTATTTGGATATTTTTGAGGGTTTTTTTCTGGATTGGATTCTTGGATTGGCTCCATTTTACTCTTAATTGAATAAAGTTATACAGTAAATGACTGATATCCTAGGATTAACTTTAAATGTCTTAGGATGAAAAACTAAAGAAGCTGGTGGAACAGAATGGAACAGATGACTGGAAAGTTATTGCCAATTATCTCCCGGTAAGTTTGTAATTTTTTCTTTCTATAAAAGGAACCCAGCATTTATGTCCTGGGAGAGGACATTAAGACATTACACATTCGCTCATATATAAGAAGTAGGGGGAGAACTGCCTCATCCAAACTTATAGCTTATAGTTTATATTGTAATGCATATAACTGGAGTTTCTAAATAGATTGTTAAAGGATTTTTACAACTCTTTTTTTAAAACTTTGCCTCTTGTTTTATCTTTTTATTTATTAGGATAATGTAAATTAGCTTTCTGATGACTTGTTATGTGGTAGGATGACAAAACTCCTGATATTTTCAAGTTAGCTTCTTTTAAATTTCCTATTTATTTCGATGGCCATACTTTTGATACCCTGGCTGAAAATTTTGGTTTATCCTCTTTGACTTACCCCACTTCCCATCTCCTACATCCAAGCAGTGACTATGGAATCTGGAATTCTTTTCTCAGTCAGCCCCTTCTTTGCATCCTCGTTGCTGTTCCAACAGGTTCGGCCTCCTTCCCTCTTTTCTGGACACTTACAGTGGCTTCCTAACTGGCTTCCCTGCCTGTAGCCTTCCACTCTTCCATCCATCCCAAACGTTGTTGGCACATGGAGCTTCCTAAAATGCAGCTGTCCCTGAACTTTTCAAAATCAACAGCAGTGACATAGAGTCTCACAAATTAAGTACACTGCCCCGACTTGGCACCCAGGGTCCTTCCACATGGCCCCAACATACAGCTCCGGTTCTGTTTCCTACTTCCTCTCTGTGAGCAGGTTTCATTGAATTCATTTCTGCTTTCCCTCCTTTGGGCTTTTGTCTCTGGTGATGTCACCTCCTAGAATGTTCCATCCATCCTCCCAAGTCCCTATCAAGAGCTTTCCCAGACTCCTCCTTAGGAAACATAATTTCTCCTCCTAAGTAGATGCTTCTATTCTCAGCCCAATATCATTTTGCTTTGGTTTCTTCTTGCATGTGAATCAAATTCTGCCTTCTATTAGTTAATTATATATTTGTCTTTTTTTTTTCTTATAAGATTACACTCTCTTGTAATGTAGGGCCTCTCTTTATTCATCTTTGTTCTGCAATATTAATACCCGAGGCCCTAAATTGAAGCACATCTCTTAGTTTGAATGGGAAGCAAACTTTAGTCACTTAGAGTAGGTTTCCATGAAAGCCTGACCTTCATGTGGAATCACTAACAAGTCTTAGTCTTCGTCCATAGAGGTACTTCCACGGGCTGAGGATAAGGTTAAGTTAAATTGACAGCGATGTGTACAGTATAACAGTCCTTCAGTTCATATGGCAAATCTAATTTTAGATGCAATTTTGATATATTCTTTGTATGTTTTTTAACTGTAAGTAATGAGTGATAGGTAGGCTCTCCAAACATGCCCTAAAATGTTCCTGAATGTGTGTCTTAAATGTTCCTGAATGTGTGTATTGTCTATGTATGTTTCATACCCTAACAAAGTCTTCATGTGCTTATCACATCATATCTATATGACAGTTCGTACTTTGTTATTTGTCTAGAATCGAACAGATGTGCAGTGTCAGCACCGATGGCAGAAAGTACTAAACCCTGAGCTCATCAAGGGTCCTTGGACCAAAGAAGAAGATCAGAGAGTAAGTTCTTTCCTCATTGGTGTGTGAATCACAATTCAGAATATTCCCAAGACATCTTTATTGAATGTTTGCCAACTTGAGGAAACAGGTAAAGTGTCAGGAAGCAGAGGACTCTATTCCCATATTTCCAATAAATGAAAGCAGATTCTTAGACATTTTCTAAAGATCTTGTAACACTGAAGAATGATTACACTGAGTCATTACATAACATTAAAACATAGGTTATTTTTGTGTGTTTATCTGAAGGTGATAGAGCTTGTACAGAAATACGGTCCGAAACGTTGGTCTGTTATTGCCAAGCACTTAAAGGGGAGAATTGGAAAACAATGTAGGGAGAGGTGGCATAACCACTTGAATCCAGAAGTTAAGAAAACCTCCTGGACAGAAGAGGAAGACAGAATTATTTACCAGGCACACAAGAGACTGGGGAACAGATGGGCAGAAATCGCAAAGCTACTGCCTGGACGGTAATAATATGTCAAAAAATATATTGATTGGGAAGAATGAGGGAGTGGGTATTGAACATTTTGTTTTAAATGTATGGTGAGTGAATTACATTCCAATGATCGTAAGTGTTTCATTAGATATGCCAGATCCATAGGTTTTAAAACTGGAGGAGCTCTTAGCGTTTCTCTGGTCGAGGACTTCCAGAATCCACCCAACAGTGAGCTCTGGGCCAAGTCATTGAACTTTCCTCAGCTTCCATTGCCCCATTTGCAAAATGAGTAATAGCCTACTTCCCGGGGCCAATGTTAGTATCAAACAAAATGAACGTCGAAGCACTTTGTAAACTATAAAACTCTAAACACATAGCAGGAAACTGAGGATAGACTTTCTGTCGCTGCTCTGAGTTCATGCAGCTGGTGAAGTGACCAGAAGCTCAGCTGTCATTTTCCTGTTGCTAGCATTCATTTCATTATACCACTTGGTATCATTTTTCTTCCTTTGAAGAAATAAATGAGTATTTCTAGAATTATCATACTGCTTCCAGGTTTTTAAATAAGGTCAGTGTTATGCTTTCTTTTAATGCACAAGGCACAAAAATGACCTCATTATGAGGGATACCTGTAGAAGCTCATTTTTGTCCCAATTACCCCACTGGAATAGTTTATAAACACATTTTCTTTCATTTGGAAAATACTTTTCATTATAAATCTTATGTAAATAATGTAAGATAAAAAATATTTAATAAATTTTATTCTTGAGCTTCAAAATTGGAGAAGGGGTCCTTTCAAAGAAGGCCCTGGCTCTGATGGTTGATGTAGTGTTCTTGTGTGGCATTCCAGAGCATTTCCTCTCTCATGGAGGATTCAGCATCAGCTCAGAGAATCCAAGAGGTTGACGAACAGAGGCCTTTTCTCCCATTTGGCCTGAGAGGATATGCTGTTGATTCTTGTAAAAATTTAAGGGGCGATTGAACTTCCTCTTTCTTTAGCATACATTCCCCCACCCCCATCAAAAGAGTAAAAGGGAGGCTTAAAAGAGTTTTGTTTTTTTTTTTTAATTGAGAAACTGTTTTCCTGAGAATTGAAAGACTTTAGTAAAAATGCTTTGCAGTTTGCAAATGTATCAGGACTTGGCATTTTTCCCTTCTGGATCCCATTCTCCATTCTCACCTCTGGTTATAGAACAGTTTGAGGTGGATGTCAAGAGGTGAGAGTTTCTTTTTTTTTCTTTTTCCTTTTTTTTGACTCAAAATTTCTGGCTAGTGCCATTTGAGATAAAGAGCAGACAGTGAGGCAGTAGCCCATCATTATCATTCACCAAACTTTACTGTGTGCGTGTTGTGGTGGGCAGGCCCTGCTGAGCCACAGTCAAAGGAGCACTTTTCTAGAACCGCTGGGTCTCTAAGTTGTATTAGAGCCTTGGACCATGAACAGTCAGAATAAACTTGAAGGGTGGTCGCACTGAAAATACTCTTTTATCAAGGAAACAAAGTGGTTAAAGAATTTAAAAACTCTAGAAGTCCACGTATGTTCCCTATGGGGTAATGAGAAAAATCTATGGATTTTCAATTAGGTAGTAGAAGAAGCATGATTTTTCAGAGGTCCAAAAGACTAAAGCAATTAAAACAACAACAACCCCAAAAGACCAGAAGAAAAGGTCTCTGTTCGAAACAGTTTTCTGTCCATTAACTCTAATCTGAATTGAAATTTTTGTTTGTAAAATTCTTATGTGATATATTTCTGTGCAGAACTGATAATGCTATCAAGAACCACTGGAATTCTACAATGCGTCGGAAGGTCGAGCAGGAAGGTTATCTGCAGGAGTCTTCTAAAGCCAGCCCACCAACAGTGGCCACCAGTTTCCAGAAGAACAGCCATTTGATGGGTTTTGCTCATGCTCCACCTTCAGCTCATCTCCCACCAGCTGGCCAGCCCTCAGTGAATAATGACTATTCCTATTACCACATTTCTGAAGCACAAAATGTAAGCCATTTCTGAGAATTTAGTCTACTGAGAGAGATGGTGATTTTAGCTCCAGGTAGAAGTAATAATACCTCACACTTTTATACTTTTCAGAGAACTTCCATAAACATGATCCCCTTTGATCCCCACCTACAGCCTTTGAGGTAGATAGGGGGAGGTGTTGTTATCGGGGGCACATCCCCAGAAGCCAGGAGGTTAAGTGATCTGCAAAGAGTTGCACAGCCCGCAGTGAAGACTAGAGTCCAGGTTGTTGGATTTTAAGTGCTTCAGATCAGATTAGCTTTTGAATGTAAATTTACTTAACAAGCTCTTGCTGGAGCAGAAGCAGGGAATGAAGATGTATTTTGGAGCTGTTGTGTTCCTCTTCCAAAATGAAAAATGAACGTAATATTAAACTTAAAGAGGAGATTGTTTGACACTGCAGTTCAACAAGTTTGATTCTGTAAATTTGATTCTGGTAGTGATCTAGCAGAAATGTCTTAACGTATTCCTTCCGGGCATGTTTACCTCCTTACTCTGGGTCAGGAGCAGGTTTGTGACACCATTTTCTGATGTCTTCTTTCATCCTCCTTTGGATCAGTGTGATTCCTTCCTAATTGCCAGATATTTCTATTCAGGGAAAAAAATTTCCATAATGGTTGGGAAAAGAAAAATAAGGAGAATAAAGACAAGCTCAATAAATTTTAATCTTACAACTAACAATAACAGATGGTGAAACTTAGCCAAGAATGTGGAGCTCATATGCAAATTATATTCAAAATATATTGCTAAATAATTTTTACTCTTCTCTATCTGTTCCATTCATTTGACTACAGACTTTCCAGAAAAGTCTCAGGTGAATGAACTATCATAGGTAGTTCTGGGCTCTTTACTAAAACTCATGATTATTCCAAGAAAAGTATTTCTATTATAAACAGCTAGAGCCATCAGTTTTTCCCATTATGACTTCTTTCATACACTCATGAATGCTTTTTAGGTTATATTTTTCATTGTGTTTTTCTCTAATTAAGGAATACTCATCAAGATCATTGAGCACTTTAAATCTCTTTATGTTGCTTAAACTGCTTATTTAGCCATTTTTAAAGGCCTGGCTAAAATTTCAAATTAGAGGGTGTTTTTTTTTCTTCTCTGTGCGTGTGTGAACTTTATCAGTAGAGTTTTGTTTTGTTTCGTTTTTCCTCAGTCCTAGAGCAAAACCTCAGGAAGCCAAGTGCCCTAAAGCCTGTGTGACCATGAATGACATGGCCTTTGTTTGTCTGCCTTTTTGATCTAGGTCTCCAGTCATGTCCCATATCCTGTAGCGTTACATGTAAATATAGTCAATGTCCCTCAGCCTGCTGCTGCAGCCATTCAGGTAAGATCATTTGAAGACCATTTCATAAAGAAACTCATTGGCTGTTCAGAGCAAACTTTTTTAAGACATGCTTTATTTATCTAAACACTTACTTTCACTTGCCCAACTGAAGTAAAAAAAAAAAAAAAAAAGGAATAGTGGAGAGGTAGGTGGAGTTCTGGCCAGCAAGCTACCAATCTTCACTTCTAGAGCAAATTTGCTCAGGAATTCTCTGGTTCTCTGATGTTATCAGCTGAACCAGCACATCAGTGAGCGCCCACTCGAGCCTCAGATTTCGCATCGCCTCCCTTATGTCTGGAATAACCCTCACAAAGCTTTGTACAATGGCAGGATTCAGTTAGTGTTGGTTTCACGCTGAGGCTCATGGGGCCCAGTGGTCCTTCATGACTGGGGGCCACAGCCATTGTATCTGCAGCTTCCAATCAGGCCCTTGAATTTTTTTCTCCCTTAACTTTTAATTTCAGAGACACTATAATGATGAAGACCCTGAGAAAGAAAAGCGAATAAAGGAATTAGAATTGCTCCTCATGTCGACTGAGAATGAGCTCAAAGGACAGCAGGTGCTACCGGTAAGAAGAGAACCGTGTGCTTGAATGGGGGGACAGCAGCTTCACCCCAGTGCCCTCTGTCTCTTTTCCCTTCTCTTCTAACTGTTACACTAATCCAGACTATAGATCCATTAACAGTGTTGGAAGAGAAGTCGCTTGTGCTAAAATGCGGTTGGATCCCAACATATATTGACCAAATTGAAAGTAGCCCTTTCGTGTGGCAAAAGAAATGCAGAGTCCACTTGTGGTGGCCACCATCGATTTTCTTGTTTTCTTGGGACTGTTATCCATTCAAAGACTAACTAACAGATATAAATGAATGAAAATCTGCAATTTTTACAAAACTCTGTATCTCTCTGGTACCTATTCATTTGACGCTTTTTCTTTTTCTATTATTTTTCTTAACCTAGATTTCCATACTTTCATACCACTACTGAATTTTGACATCCTTTTTTGGTGGTTGAGCTGCGAACTGAGAAAGCATGTACTTTGTAACCTATGTAGTTTTTTTTTTTTTAAGATTTTTATTTATTTATTTATTTGATAGAGACAGCGGGAGAGGGAATACAAGCAGGGGGAGCGGGAGAAGGAGAAGCAGGCTTCCCACCAAGCAGGGAGCCTGACACGGGGCTTGACCCCAAGACCCTGGGATCATGACCTGAGCTGAAGGCAGATGCTCAACGACTGAGCCACCCAGGCGCCCCAATGTAACCTATGTAGTTAAGCAACCAGGAGAATAAAAGAGATGTGATACCCAGTAGGGATTCTTAGGAGTGGATTCCTTTGGGGTTAAATAATAAGATAATTATGTGCATATATTAGTTCGACCACTTTTTAACTTTAGTTCATGTTTTGCAATGTCCCCTGTTGCGTGGTCATGCTGAAAGGAGACTTCGGTTAATGTGCTCTTCTGCTTTCCTAACCACGTTGATTTGGCAGCCCTTCAGTGCATCAGTGCAATCGGTAACATTCAGAGGGGATAGAAGCAACAAGAACATATGCAGATAAACTCTAACTCTGGAGTCCCCTGGCCTTTCTGTAGGTTAGAAGGAGAATAGGACAATTCTTATTCGCAGCAACCATGTATGGCCTTTTGGAAGGTATGTTAAAGTAGATCTTGAAGCTAGTCCGTGTGAGACTTGTACTTTGTGACACAGTCCCTCTGTTTGCAGTTTTAGCAAAATGATGACAGTGAGGGTACTCACGGAGGTGACAGACCGTAACACTATTAAAAAGCAGGGTCTTGCATCGATAAAAGGAAACATCTTGACAACTGTTTCATAGGCGCAAGTTTTGGATGATGCAACTACTTTTATCTTTCCTCCAACAGCATCTGATACCTTGTGCAACTTCATTGCTAAGTTCCTTCTCCCTTTCTTCTCCCCGGTCTTTCTTTATTCCCCTACCCCCCTCCTTAGACCCAGAACCACACGTGCAGCTATCCCGGGTGGCACAGCACCACCATCGCTGACCACACCAGACCTCATGGGGACAGTGCACCTGTTTCCTGTTTGGAAGAACACCACTCCACTCCATCTCTGCCTGTGGATCCTGGCTCCCTACCTGAAGAAAGCGCCTCTCCAGCAAGGTGCATGATCGTCCACCAAGGCACCATTCTGGATAATGTTAAGAACCTCTTAGAATTTGCAGAAACACTTCAATTTATAGATTCTGTAAGTAGAATTGTTAAGGCAAGTTAATGTTTTTGAAGGTGAATTAGAAAACCCATTTCTCAAATGATTGCCACTTTCTGTAGCAAATACCATGTTACTATCATATATTAATGTAAAAGTATGATTTTAGCCTTTGCATATATGTTTTTTCAGAGATTTGAATTCATAGACTACCCAGGTAAAAGGTAGCTTTTCACGCATTTCCTTCAAAATGCATATTTTTGACAATAGTAAAGTTAATGACCTATAAGTAGATCCTGGGTTACGGGATGATGTTTGAGTTATTTTTAACTTATTTTACTTTACTTCTTTGCGTTTCTTCAGAATTGTGCTTTGCTTTCGGATAGCACATTAAGAATTGGGTTTACTCAGAACTTAAAGCAGTCTTTCAATGTATTTGAAGTAGTAAGGAGTTCATTGGTGGTACATGGCTCTTGCCACAAAACATTGATTATTGATTACCAGCCCCACTTGGTTCACTAAGACAAACCATCTTTAGTGAAACAGATGTGAGTGCAGGACCTAAAAAGTAGATACTCGGTTCATTTCCTTTGTCACTAAAAAGCATTTACTGCATATCCATCAAATGGGATGCACCTTGCCAAAATGTGCCATCTGGAACAGGTTTCCTTTTTGCTTTGGACTGCATGCAAATGAGAGAGTACTGGGGGTGGGAGCGGGGTTGGGGGGGATATCCCTGCGGCACATATGCAGGACCGGCCTGCAGGCAGCACGGTGGACCTGCCATGCAGTGTACCAGAACAACTGTGAATCCTGAAGCTATTTCTCAAGAGGGCCAGGTGTTTTGTCCAACGTCAGCGTCTCTTTCTCAGCGCTGTGTTTCAGGTGATGGCACACAGCACGCACACACCGTCTCAAAGTTCTGTGCCTCCCACATTGTTTCAGGATTCTTCAGCATGGTGTGATCTCAGCAGTTTTGAATTCTTTGAAGAAGCAGATTTTTCGCCTAGCCTACATCATGCAGGCAAAGCCCTACAGCTTCAGCAAAGAGAGGGCAGTGTGACTAGACCTGCAGGAGAGCCTAGCACGAGGGTGCACAAACTCAAGTTGAATGAGGGTTCACTTGACCCACTCAAGCCCTTACCTCCTTCGAGGCACAGCACAATTCCACTGGTCATCCTACGAAAAAAGCGGGGCCAGGCAAGCCCCTTGGCCCCTGGAGACTCTAGCTCCTTCGTATTTGCTGACATCAGCAGCTCAACTCCCAAGCGTTCCCCTGTCAAAAGCCTACCCTTCTCCCCTTCGCAGGTAGAGCACGATTTCTGCACAGCTATTACTAATTTTCAACAGCCACTCGAGCCTTAATAATCTAGAAACTAATCCTTTGGAACAAATGACTAATTACTGTTGCCCTCACTGATTTCGTTCCATCGTTGAATCTAGCTGTTGCTAAGTCATGCTGCCTCCCAAAGTTTGAGCTGTCTATAGGCTGATGATTTTGTCATAATTCTCTCTTTTCTTTTTGGTGATCTGAAACACTGTTAGTTGCATGGGATGTGCTTTTATTTCCTCCAACACTAGAGTTTTAACATTTCTATCCCTTCCTTTTCTCCCAACCCTTCCCTCTGCTTAAAAACTTTAGCAGATTTTTCCTGTCTGTTTGTTCACTTACTATTTTGTGATTCACTGACCCAGGGGAGGAGGGAAACAAACTATGTTTGGAGAGCATTTGGGTTGCAACCAGAAACTTAGAGGTTCTGATCCATCCTTAGGTGGAAAAGTTTTGGGAAAGCATAAGGAAATACCCTAGGAAAACAACTTATGTTTTAATTTTAATTTCTCAACATTGGCTTTTTTGAGTTACGCCATACTATTTTATCAACACGGTTTTTGCCATGAATATTCTCATTTCATAGAGTTTTTTTAAGGCATGGAAACTATAATTCTTGTCAAAGACTTGTATTCCTTGATCGCTAAACTAATTGAAATTAATAGATAATTTGGCACTTTAAAACATTTTTCCAATTATATGTCTGTTGAGTTTATTTTAAGGACAGCTTTAAGTATGAACAAATGAAGCACCCACCCAAAAAATTATCTTGTCATTTGCTTGTATCTTCCAAATTGTGTTCTGGAGAATATTAGTTCTGCAAGACTTTAGTAGTAGATGTTCCAGAAAAAAATCTAAGAATATAAGTTTGGGAAACATACATATCATAATCTCCTGGAAATTCATAATGCGCATCAGTGTATTAAAAACTCCGGAGAGGTTCTGCAGTAAAGAAACCAATTTTAATTGTGACTTAGTGTTTCCCAAACTTACTTTACCTTGAGACTTTCTGAGGAACACCTATTATTTCCCCAGAACAATGCATTCTGAGAAACACAGCTTATTATTCAAGAATTTTCCACATAATGCAAGCCTTCTATCATAATAGTCATAGATCATTAAAGAGAAAAAACAGCATGAAAGAAAAAAATAATTATTTTCCAAAAAATCACTTTAAGGCTTATAATCTTAGTAAAGAGTGCATGTCATTCTCTTTAATGGCAAACAGCATTTATTGAGAATATTTTCATAGGATGTTGCAAGTTCTTCAGCAGTGACCCTAGATTTTATTTCTTGGAAATTACACTCCAAATTGCACTCCAACTGAAATAAAACAATACCCTGTCCAACACTACGTGCTTGTTAACATCTTTATTATTTTACATAGTGGGTCAGTAAAACATACTTGCCTGTTATCGTGGTGTGATTTTTAAGTTGGGCTGAATAAGAATCACTGCTTAAGTAATTTTTTTTCTTTCTTCCCATATTTAGTTCTTAAACACTTCTGGTAACCATGAAAACTTAGACTTGGAAATGCCTTCTTTAACTTCCACACCTCTCAATGGTCACAAATTGACTGTTACAACACCATTTCATAGAGACCAGACTGTGAAAACTCAAAAGGAAAATACTATGTAAGTCCTTGGTTCAAGAGTAAAATTAGTTTTCCTTATTTACTTATATTTAATTAATGGAATATAGCCCCCAAATGTCTGACCCATTTGATGTATCTAATCATGTATATTCTCACACTGACTGTATCTGTCCTAGGTATGTTAAAACTACCTAGGGGGGTCAAGTCAGTAGATAAACTAGATTACGTTTTGTAGTTCACTTCAAAATGTCCTATTTAGAAGGACTATGTAGGACCACATGCAGAGGTAGTCCTCATATAACTTTTCCATTCAGTTGATCTGTTTGCTCGGTAAGGCTTTTTCTTCTTCACTGAAGACAAGATTTTCAACCTCCTTTCCTCTCTGATAATAAAATTCAGAATAACAATGGTATGGTTCTTTACTTAGTTCATATATTTTAATCTTATGTTTCCTTTTTGAAATTTATCTATAGATAGGACTTCTTCTAAAATCCCCAGGAATAGCATATGATCAGAAGCCAAGGAGTGATTAACCAATGTTTATATTCAAAAAAGACTTACCCAATTCAAAGAAATGGCAGAGAACATCAATATGAATTATAAGAAACCTTTAAAAAATGATATCTTACAACTTCCAGTTACAATAAGTACATTTTAAAAGGTTAACCTATGTTTTCTCTTGTGAGCCTGTTTTAATGAATAGATCAAATTGATTTGTAAATGACAACAGATCTTTACAATGTTTATAGTCATTATAAAAACCTAGGAGCATTGTATGTGTCTCCAGAACGATTAAAGAAAGATGAAAAATAGTTTAATGCTCTTAGGAGTATCATATTTTGAAGTATTTGGTAATATGGGATGTAAATATTACCTTTTTCTTAATAACACATATGTGATTAATTCACATACCCAATTGCATATCAATAACAGAGTTTTTTCAGTACAAAAATATTGCATTTAATAGGTAGAGTGATGGAAAGGACAAATGTTCTTTCATACTGAACCGACACTTGTTTTCTTTTTAAAGTTTTAGAACTCCAGCTATCAAAAGGTCAATCCTAGAAAGCACTCCAAGAACTCCTACACCGTTCAAACATGCCCTGGCAGCTCAAGAAATTAAATATGGTCCTCTGAAGATGCTAGTAAGTTTGGACCAAGTTCCTGAGGTTAGCTGGTTCATTAGCACAGACAGAAATTGTCCTCTGATGTGAACATACCCACTCTTCCTTTCAGCCTCAGACACCATCTCATCTAGTAGAAGACCTACAGGATGTGATCAAGCAGGAGTCCGATGAACCTGGAATTGTTGCCGAGTTTCAAGAAAACGGACCACCTTTGCTGAAAAAGATCAAACAAGAGGTAAACACGAGATCCTTTGGAAGGAGTGAGATATGAATCCTGCTGCCTCTGTTCCTTGTGGGCAGCTTTACATGTCTGGCATCAGGACTGGTAACAACACCACTTTTCATACAAGATTTTCCTACAAGATGTGACTAAGAGGTACTGCCGAACCGTAGTAGGTGTGGGACCTTTCATTTGGGAGGCCAAGCCACCTCTACCCGCTTCATGTTTGAGCATAAAATGTGTTAGGGAGGAGACAGGAAAGAGAAGGAAGCTTTTCACTGTACTTTTTGTTTTTGTTTGTTTGTTTATAAACAGGCTCCGTGCCCAGCATGGAGGCCAATGCGGGCCTTGAAACTCACGACCCGACCCTGAGATCAAGACCTGAGCCGAGACCAAGGGACGGATGCTCAATCGACTGAGCCACCCAGGCGCCTCTTTACTGTACATTTTTATCACTGATACACAAATGGATAGATAATCCATAAGATTTTTAATTTGCAGATGTCATGGAGAGTTGAAATTTAAATTAAAATAATAGTATTTAACTTATAATATAAAAGAAAAAGACTCTAACTTGCAAGGATCAAAGTTTTAGCTTGGGGGGCGCCTGGGTGGTTCAGATGGTTAAGCATCTGCCTTCGGCTCAGGTCATGATCTCCAGCTCCTGGGATTGAGCCCCAAGTCGGGCTCCCTGCTCATCAGGGAGTCTGTTTCTCCCTCTCCCTCTGCCTCTTCCCCTGCTTGTGCTCTCGCTGTCTCTTTCTCTCTCAAGTGAATAAATAAAATCTTAAAAAAAAAAATAAAAAGTTTTAGCTTGGGTGGCAAGAAGCATTTCCAACAGGTAGATACAGTGCCTCTGGAATTTTTTTTCATATAAGGATAAATGTTTAGGGGCGCCTGGGTGGCTCAGTTGGTTGGGCGACTGCCTTCGTCTCAGGTCATGATCCTGGAGTCCCTAGATCGAGTCCCGCATCGGGCTC
Organism: Neomonachus schauinslandi; assembly: GCF_002201575.2. Taxonomy (NCBI): domain Eukaryota; kingdom Metazoa; phylum Chordata; class Mammalia; order Carnivora; family Phocidae; genus Neomonachus; species Neomonachus schauinslandi. The sequence goes on along the minus strand of NC_058410.1, from coordinate 29,304,940 downwards.
CCTGCTCGGCAGGGAGTCTGCTTCTCCCTCTGACCCTCCCCCCCTCTCATGTGCTTGCTCTCTCTCATTCTCTCTCTCTCTCAAATAAATAAATAAAAATCTTTAATAAAAAAAAAAAAGGATAAATGTTTTAAGAGACTGACCAGAAATTTACTCATTGAGATATGATTGACAAAATTGTAAGATATTGAAAGTGTACCACATGATGATTTGATATACATATACATTGTGGAAGGATTCTCCCTCACTGAGTTAATGGACACATCCAACACCTCACATGTTGACCTTTTTAAAAATTTTTTTGTAAGAACATTTAAGTTCTGCTCTCTTAGCCGATTTCAATTATACAATAATTATAATATACAATATATACAATATATAACATATATACAATATACAATAAGTGTTACTAACTAGAGTCAACATAGTATACATTAGATCCTCAGATATTACTCATCTTACAGAAATTTACTCAAGTGTCAACGTTCCATGGGAAGTTCTAGTTCTAGAAACAATGAAGCACTTCCTGTTTGCTTTTAGGTGGAATCTCCAACGGATAAAGCAGGAAACTTCTTCTGCTCCAGCCACTGGGAAGGAGAGAGTCTGAACACCCAGCTGTTCCCCCAGGCATCGCCCGTGACAGACGTGCCAGTAAGTGCATGCCCATGTTAGGAGCTGTTGGTGCCTCCCAGAATTCTCTGTGTGGCATGTGAGGCTCCTGTGGTTTTAGCACTATTTAATGCATCATATTTCTAAATATTCTCCGTTGCATGACTATTTCCTTATGATTATTAATGTTGACTATAGAAATTTTGTTTATGGATTGGAAATAGATTCTTTTCCATGCAGATTTTTTCATTATTTATTTTCTTAAGATTTGAGAGTCCCTGCCACTTAAAAAATCTGCTGCATGAAAATATATATTTTCATGAAAGCAGAACATTAATTTTACATTTTCTTTTAATTTGTTTGTCTTCTAAAAGTAGTATTTCCTCCTTGTTACAGTGCCTCCTGTTTGGATTTATGCAGCATCTAGAATGATGCCCATCCATGTCTATAGCAGACGCCCTTTATTGTTCTTATTACTGTATTACTTTGCTTGCCACCATTTTTTAAAATAAACTTTATTTTTTAGAGCAGTTTTGGGTTCACAGCAAAGCTGAGTAGAAGGTACAGAGATTTTCCACACCCTGCCCCCGCACCTCCCCATTGTCAACATTCCCCACTAGAGTGATACCTTTGTAACAATTGATGAACCAACATCGCTGACACTTCATCACCCGAAGTCCATGGTCTATATTAGGGTTCACTGTTGGTGCTGTACATTCTGTAGGTTTGGACAAATTTATGACATGTATCCGCCATTAGAATATGATACACAGTAGTTTCACTGTCCCAAAAATTCTGTGTGGTCCACCTATTCATCCCTCCACCACCAACCCCTACCCCCACCAATCCCTGGCAACCACTGATCTTTTTACTGTCTCTGTAGTTTTGCTTTTTCCAAGACTTCCTATAGTTAAAATCATATACTGTGTAGCCTTTTCAGACTGGCTTCTTTCACTTAGGAATATGTACTTATGTTTCCTCCATGTCTTGTCATGGCTTGATCGCTCCTTTCTTTTTAGCGCTCAGTTACCGCTATTTTTAAAGTTTGTAATTTGTGAATGGTTGTCCTTTATGGAGAATCAGAGCTAATAACAATTGTGAATATTTATTCAGTATGTACTAAGGGGTAAGTACAATTCTAAGAGCTTTAGATGCAACACCTCATTGAATCCTCACAACAGCCTTGCAAAGTTGGTAACACTATCATTGCCATTATACCAACTGGGAAACAGGCACAGGGAGGCTTACTTACTGGCTTAAGATTATATAGCTAATAAGTGGTGGTTCTGGATTAGAACTCAGAAAGTCTAGTTCTAAATTTCCATGCTTTTAACCATTATACTATACTGCCATTAATTTGTAGCTCTAAAATATTTTGGTCCAATATACAAAATAAATAGTTCTCTAACTAGAGCTAAGTAAATCTTTCATTTTTATTTTTTAAAAAAGATTTATTTCTTTATTTTAGAGAGAGAGGGACAGAGCACGAGCAGGAGGAGGGGCAGAGGGAGAGGGAGAGAGAGAGAGAATCCCAAGCAGACTCCCCACAGAGTTCAGAGCCCAATGCAGGGCTTGATCTCATGACCCTGAGATTGTGACCCTGAGATCATGACCTGAGCCAAAATCAAGATTCAGATGCTTAATCAACTGAGCCACCCAGGTGCCCCAGTCTTTCATTTTTAAAAGCATGGATTTACCAATCCCTTTAGCAGATGTTTTTTTGAGTGCCCACCTCCTGCCTAGAACCATATCAGACCCCAAAGCTTTCTGTTTTAGTGGTGTTTGCCACAGTGGGATTAGGGCTGGGGCATAGCTAAGCTCAGTGAGAAGAAAATTTCTGGCAGATTCCTGCATTTGTTCCTGCTCATGTGTATCCCTTCATAATAATCTCCTCTCTGCGGTGTCAAAATTATGTCAGCTCTCATATTCTGCAGACTCATTTAAATTTCAAATTGTTCTTTCCCTTTAGAATATCCTTACAAGTTCCGTTTTAATGACGCCAGTATCAGAAGATGAAGACAATGTTCTCAAAGCATTTACAGTACCTAAAAACAGGTCCCTGGCAAGTCCCTTGCAGGTAATTACTATTCCAACTTTGGTGTCTTAAAAGCCATTCACTGAAATACTGTCATCTGGAGGGTTTTTTGGGGTTGTTTTTTTTTTTTTGCGACTTTAGTTATAGAGGAGTGATGCTTTTTAACAACTCTTAATGTCTAAAAATCTCCTAACGTTCCTTATTGCCACTCACATGAGACACAGCACAAGTTTTTATTAGAGCAGGTTTTCAAAGCCTGATGAAGTGAAACATTTCTTACTGTGACTGAGGGCAAGATCATGGCATATACGTGTCAATATCTCCCTCTTCTGCTCTTACACATTTCATAAAAAGTTTATTGGTATAGTTCTTTTTTTGTTTCAAAATTCTTACTTTTTACACTTAATTAATAAGCCATCAAAACTCAGGCACTGTTTGGATTTTAAATGAAGTTTGAAATTAGCTAGTTGGAAAATGATTACAATCTATTTGACTATCAGAATAAGAAAGTCAGCTGCCAGGGTTGTGTGGCTAAGCCGTAGTTGACCATCTGCTGCTGGGTTTTAATATCAAAAGAGATTCCCCTTATAACTCTGAAGTAGTGTATGTTGATGAAATACAGTAAATTCCAAATTAATCCCAAGCCAAATATAAGTAAGAATGCAAATTTACTCCTCTAAAGTATTTAAAGCAGTTCTCAACATTAAGTAGCCCAGTACCTAGCCACCGGCAGAGCCCTCCCCTCCATCCCTCTGAGCTACACTGAGGGAAACTTCATAAACCCCAGAGCATATAGAGAACCTGGAGTCCGAAGTGGAAAGTGCTATTTGTACTATGAGTTAGAGGTTGGCATGCTTTGAGAACTTTTTTTTTTCTCTCTCTCTCTCTTAAGGGCTTCCCCATCATTGTGGTAGGCTTTCTCCCCACAAATTGTGAGAATCTTAAAACTTCCCCTTTTTAAGTATTTGTGATATTTAGTATTATTTTTTAAGTAATACAAATACAGCTAGAAGGGCTGTAGGCACATTTTGTTTCTTAATCAGATTGCTTTCCTATGGCCGCTATCTGATTCAACAGTTTTGGTGAGAGATTGACGGTTGACTGGAGTGTAGGACACGGAAGAGGGAAAGCCAATGCTTGTGGTGGGGGGGGGGGGGGAGCTGGTTCTGGAGTGTTCCTGAGTCAGTCAGGCCTGGGTAGTCAGGCCTGGGTATCACCAAGAATTGGGACAGGAAGAAGAGAACAAACTCCATCGAGGCAGAAGGGGGACACAGAAAGCAGGCTAGAAGGATGTCAAGGCAAAGGTCAGCTCTTTCAAAATTTTACCTACACTGATCCTGGCTCCAGAAGGGCAATGCATTCTGTTTCTCTTTCCCTCTTTCTTCCTAAATACTTGGCCCTTGGTTTCCAGAGCCTAGAATTTGACCATTGCTGTTAGTACAGTAAGCTAGAGTAAATCTTACATATATTTTATAACCTAGTCTGGGATTCAACCTATATTTACAGTAGTATAGAAAAAGGGCATTCTGAATTTCAAAGAGTAAACATGTAAGTATATTTGAGGACAGTTTTCATGATGTAAGTAATTATCATTACATAAGTTGAAAACCCCTGGTTACTACTTTCCTAAAATTGAATCCTAAAAGCTTTTGGCCTAACTGAATAGTGTTTGGCCAAAACCATTAGAGCTGAACATGGTACTGATATAAAATATATGTTATATAAAATTGGCAAGTGGTATACAATGGAATATTATGCAGCCATCAAAAAAATGAAATTTTGCCATTTACGACGTGGATGGAACTAGAGGGTATTATGCTAAGCGAAATAAGTCAATCAGAAAAAGGCAAGTATCATATGATCTCACTGATATGAGGAATTTGAGAAACAAGACAGAGGATCATAGGGGATGGGAGGGGAAAATGAAACAAGATGAAACCAGAGAGGGAGACAAACCGTAAGAGACTCTTAATCTCAGGAAGCAAACTGAGGGTTGCTGGAGTGGAGGGGGGTGGGAGGGATGGGGTGGCTGGGTGATGGACACTGGGGAGGGTATGTGCTATGGTGAGTGCTGTGAATTGTGTAAGACTGATGACTCGCAGACCTGTAACCCTGAAACAAATAATACATTATATGTTAATAAAAAAAATTTTTTTTTAAATTGGCAAGTTGTCAGTACTATAAAAAAGTAAGTTGTCAGATTTTTTTATCTTACATGCTGTTGTATTTTTTTAAAAAAATGATCAGTATGGAACTTAATTGTCGATGTATTTATATATTATTTAATGAAAATATTAGTTATCTTTGAGACTCAAAATTAAGTAGTGACCTGTTCTATTAATCTATATTTTCTACCATATAAAGGAGTCATATTTGGCACTCTACAGATTCTAATATCTGTATATTGGGATTAAGCCATTCACGTACATCATGTGGTGAAGGCAGTATTTGTCAATTCCACTAAATGAAGTAATTGAGATCCAGAAGTTAATTTTAAAGTCAATGCTTCTATCTGCACTATATGATTTACTGATTTATACTGCTTAAATATATCTTAATAACCTGCTATAATAGATAACTAATTCATTTTAAGAAATACTCATTAAATGAATGAATAGTACACACCAAGTATTTCCATTGTTTTGTGTCATGGAGCTCTAGCTTCTGATACCATAGAAATATGCGATTTCTAAAATGTTTTAAACTTCTGTTGATAAATACTGGAAAATTCATCAAATGAATCTCGATATTTAAATGTATATTGTTTATATTTCATACAGTCCTGATTCAACAATATTTACATAAGTTTTTATGCAATTTGGTAATTTTGTTTGGTTAGGACATAATACTTTATCATATATTTCCATTGATAATTCAATTTGACCTAATTAGGCAGATTGCTCATGAATAGTATTATTGAACAAATGCATTTCTTACATGATCTGGCTTTTCAGCTTGAGAGTACTTTATATAACCTGTAGCTTTTGTACTTTGTGCTTATAATAAATCAAATATTGAATGGGATTTTAGCCAAATAGTCTAGATATTTTTATCATAGTGCTTTTAATTAAAACAACTAAATGTGATTCCTAAAATATTTTAAAATTTTGATACTTCTAAAATGTAAGATATCTGCCACATGTATAGGGCAATTGAGTGTCTATCCACCCAGTAGTCTAGATAACTTAGGTACAAGAACAGTCTATTGAAGACCACAGTAATTCTGTGTTCTGTCATTTCAGTTTTAATCATCCCTGGATTAATTATGGCAATAACACATTAGGCAGAGCAATTACTGTTTTTGAGGCCAAAATACTGGACCCTTATGGTTCTAGCTTCTAATGTACATAGAAATGCATGTGCTTATACATAAATATGTATAAATTACATTTGATATTCTAAAACTAGAAATGCAAGGAGCTATGAGTTTAACATTTTATTATGACAAATTTCAAACATACATAGAATTATAGAAAATATTCTAATTTAGATTTAACAATTATTAACATTTTGCCATATTTACTTCATCTATTTTTTATGAAGCATGTTAAAATTCCAGACAATATGATGTTTATTCATTTGTGTACTTCCAGATGTATCTCTAAAACTAAAGATGTTTTTCTATAGGACCTAATACTGTCATCACACATTGTTATTTATAATAATTTCTTAATATTCTAATTCTCAGGCTGTATTTAAGTTTCCCCTCAATCCAAAAAAGAATCTTTTTTGTTTTTCTGATCAGAAACGAAACAGTTTCACACAGTGCATTCTGTCGTTAAGTCTTTTAAATCTCTTTTAATCTCTAGACCAATGTTGTCCAATAGAACTCCTGTAGTGATGGAAAGGCTACTGTCCCATGTGATAACCACTAGTCATATGTGGCCAGAGCTCTTGAAATGTGGCTAGTGCCACTGAGGAACAGAATTTTCAGTTTCATTGAATTTACATTGGTTTCACTTAATAGTCATATTTCCTTCCTCTCTTCCTGGAATTAACCATTTCCCCAAAGAGCTCTGATCCTTTCAGTGGGAAACGGTACGTAGAGACCAAAATCAGGGTGCTAAGTATGTCCGTGTGTTCTGTGGGTTGTCATTGGGAACCAATGAATTTTAACAACTCAGAACTCTGAGTTACAGCCCGTAAAGTATAATGCTTACATAGAGGCTATATTATCCATTAGGCACAAATAATGTTCTATTTGTTTTTAAAATTATTTATGCTCAGTCTTCTTCCAAAAAGAATCTGTGGCAGCCGCACAATCTTATAATTGTTGGATTTCTTTTTCCTTTTTAAAGGTGCTTTAATTTTACATTGTACCAGTAAACAGGGACTCATAATAAAAATGTTCTGAGACATTTTTGATATTTGTGTCTTTCATGCAGCTCAGAATATGTGAGATTTTCACGTTGGACAGTTGTACCATTTTTTCCCACATTGTGTGGGGGTAGCGGATGGAGTCTAGAAAATGATAAAATTATCTAATTTGGGGAAATAAAATTCAGCTTAGAAAGCTTGCAGTTTGGGACAGGAAAGAGATTCATGGTGGAACACTATTCAAAAGTTACCCTGAAAGAGCCTGAGGCAGACACACACGCACACGCACACACACACGCAAAACTCCCTCCTCAGCATGGAGAAAAGAGCTGCCTGTTTTCTTCAATATGCTTTCAATTTGCTTTACATTTTGAAATAAATATATTATGCTAATAAATATTTCTTGAGGTAGACATTTTCATTGGTAGATCTGAAACTGTACTTGTTATAAGCCTTCTGAACTTCTGTATTTTTCTCTTAAATTATAATTTCCTTTTATTCCTATTTAAAACCCAAGTGTAAAAGATGTGTTCATATGCGTTTTTACTCACTCACTTTCCTCTTTTTTGTAACCACAGAATGACAGCCTTAAATTTTAATTTCCTGACTTGGCTTGTCATGGCCTTACTTTTGTAAAACAGTGAATTCAATTTAAGTGAATTTCTCAGGCCATTATTATTTAAACACATTTGCACAGCATTGAGGAATCTTAAAATATTTTTGCAAGCAGATGAGACTCGCTTTTTCAGTTCCATATGTTTTTGATTGCTCCTATCTTTACATGAATTGTTAATGAATTTTTTAAAAAGTAGGGCAAACCTTTTTTGTATGATTGGCATTGCTAAAGAGCAAAATAAACTAGCACGCAGATAACAGGAACCTGGTTCTAGTCTAGACTCCACCATTTTCTGATTGCGTGATCCTAACTCATTAACCTCTTCAGACCAAAATGCTCTCATCTATAAATTGAGGACTATAGTATGTCCTCCACTCATGAGATAAGGTTGGTAGGAAGATGAAGTGGAGATAACATTGCTTTCAAAATGGCAGCCCAGTTGCCCATAGACATTGGTGGTCTCTGTTATTAGGCAAAGGCTATACACAGTCTCTGTCAGAAAGACAGGCAAGGAGGCCTCCCGTATGGCCAGGGCTTCTTGCCCTGTGGCGTACTATTTCCTCTAGCAAGCTCTTTCTCATTCCCTGTTCCACTCTTGCAGAACTGTGTCAGTGGGTCACCCAAAGAGACAGCTGACTCAACTCATTCCTGAAATAAAGGTAGTCTTTAGACACACACACCAAAGAATGTGGTGTGATGGACATGAAATAACTGATTGGTCTTCTCTATTTTTCTGCTGCTTGTGTTGGCGTGTCAACAGACATGGAAGACAGTCTGTCTACGTGTGACATAGGTCTTTCCAGGCATTTCTTAATGTAGTATGCTGTTGTTGACCTGCTCCCTTGGATACCTCTGTACTCATCTGGTTCTCCCTTGGGTCACTTTTTTCCACTTGTCCCAGCAAGAATTCACATAGCTGTTGGCAGTTACATTTCAGTGACCCACTTTCAATATATGTTCTAAATCAAGCAAGTTGGCCCTATACAGCTTTTGGGTTGAACTAGGAAAGGCCGAATGAAGGTGGGGGAAGGATATCAAGCTCAGATTTAGAGTGCCCTGCCCCAGACATTACAAGATACGGATTTTTGTTTGATTCGCCTTGGTAAACACTATGATGCTCGGGCCAGCAAAGATAGAATTGCTTTGGAGCAATTTGGCACTTGTCTTAATCTTAATAGTCTGAACTAATATGTGACGCCCTAGTCTATGTGATATAAACTGTTTGTAAAGTCTAAAAACATGTAAGAGAGAGACCCCTGGAGACATCTAGGACAAACTCCAAACTGGGGAAAAGTCTAGCCACATTAGCAACAGTTAACTTAGGCTTGGGTGGGGTGGAGGCTGGTGGATGGGGTGACTTCCAATCACTGTCTGGACCTTTAATTCCCTAACTTTTAAGGCTCTTTTCTATGAGAAGTTAAAAACCCTGAAGTCGGGGTCATTTCACTGTTTTGTGCAGACATAGGGAGGCATTCATGCGTGAGAGAAGTTGGCTCTTAACCTTACCTTAGTGACATTTCATCACCAGTCCATCCCTGACTTTCAAGATTCAACAGCTTCCAAGGATTTTACATTATCTCTTATAATTGATACATCTTTAAAAGATGCCCTTTGGGAAAAGAATTCTGACTTTTAGAATTTTAGTCCACAGTAAGTATTTTCTTCAGTTGGGTTAAATAGAATAATCAGATAATTCTTATTCTTACTCATTAGGACACCTGTTTATTATTTAAAAAAAACAGAACAAAAGAAAAATACAGTACCATCTCATGAGTTGCTTTGGTTTTACAAAATCATTTTTTTATGACTGATGCAAATTTTTTTTATTAGGGCTACGAATTGGAAACCTTGCCAAGGTTTTTGACATCAGCTATTGTGTGAAGCTGCAGTATGAATATAATAATGATAGCAGTTGTTCAGCATGATGAAAAAACTATATTCTAAAGAAAAACGTGAAGATAATCTAATTCTGACAGAAAACCACCTGTGGACGTGGTGGTCTTGTCTCATTTTATTTCTTCTGTTTTCCACAAAGGATCAAGTATTTATTTAAAGTGCCTTGGCAGGATATCCCAGTTAAAGCTTTGACAGTCTGTTTACAGTTCACTTCTGCCCCGGGGGCAATTAAAGGCACATCACAGGATAAACAAGGTGACTCTCAGGCTAGAGGAGGAGGATGTGCCGTAGGATTATTAATGTTGAAATGACTTAGCGTTCGAGTGACAGGTCTGCATTAGCACAAGAATTCATGTGCAGAAATCCATAATTCTTATCAATTCTTTAGTGTAAATGAAACTAAAATTTAAGAAGGAATAAGGAGGCACAAAGATATATATGACAGTATTAAAAAATATTCTTCTAGCACGAAGACATTTAATCCCCCTTTGTCAAAACTCTTCTGTCTGCTTGAGAAGTTGGCCAAGGGCCCCAGGGCTTCAAGGTAAGGAGAGAGAAGGAACTAGCAAAAGAGGAGGCGACTGTCATTTCAGCTGTTGGACCTGAGCACTTCTTCTCTTACCTGAGTACTTGACCCTCTGCTCTTCCTTAACTCTCACCCTGTCGGTCTGTGTCTGCCCTGACCAGTTTTTCATTCATTGTTGTGAGAAGTACTCACACCTGCAGAAAAGGAGCTGCCCGCTCATGCTGCCCACTGGCCTTTCTGTTCTACACACAGTGCCTACTGGGTCCTGGCGTTTGTCTGCACTGGGAGATTCAGGTGTTCCAACCCAGGCTCTGAGCTACAGGGCTTATATGCCCTTGAGATGCTCCGTTTCCTGGAATTCAATTTGTTTCTTGGAAAATTCTGTTTTGACTTAGGAAAAGCTGACTGTTTGAAAAGTTTCCTTAAAATACTAATTAAAAATATATGGTTTACCTTTTTTTATATTGATCTTGTTTTAAATATCCAGTCCTAGAGAAAGAGCCAAACATGAATAAAGTGGTGAGCCATGTGGGAGATCCAATAAGAACACAGTCAAATTTCAAGTTAAGAATAGATGAAATTGAGGACCGCCTGGGTGGCTCAGTCTGTTAAGCGTCTGCCTTCGGCTAAGGTCATGATCCCAGGGTCCTGGGATCGAGCCCCGCATCAGGCTCCTTGCTCAGCGGGGAGCCTGCTTCTCCCTCTGCCTCTGCTGTTCCCCCCTGCTTGTGCTCTCTCGCTCTCTCTCTGTGAAATAAATAAATAAAATCTTAAAAAAAAAAAAAGAATATAAGAAATTGATAATACTCAGTATTCAGTTCTCCTGAACAGATTCTGGGAATCCTGAATTAACTTAGGTACTGTATGGCCAAGGGTCAGAACCTGACTTTTACCAGGAGACATGGTAAAAGCAAGCAGGAGATTGTTTCCACATAGTATTTTAAGATATGTAATTTACACGTTTAGAAAATTAGGTCTATATTTATTGAAGCACAGCTAAGTAGAAAAATTCCTTTTTTCAAATTTTTAAAATTTAAATTCAATTAATTAACATATAATATATTATTGGTTTCAGAGGTAGAGGTCAGTGATTCATCAGTCTTATATAATACCCATCATGTGCCCTCCTTAATGTCCATCACCCAGTTACCCCATCCCCCACTCCCCTCCCCTCCAGCAACCCTCAGTTTGTTTCCTGAGATTAAGAGTCTCTTATGGTTTGTCTCCCTCTCTGCTTTCGTCTTTTATTTTTTCCTCTCTTCTCCAATGATCCTTTGTTTTGTCTCTTAAATTCCACCTCTGAGTGAGATCATATGATAATTGCCTTTCTCCAATTGACTTATTTCGCTTAGCATAATACCCTCTAGTTCCATCCACATCATTGCAAATGGCAAGATTTCATTTTTTTTTTTTGATGGCTGAGTAGTATTAAGTAGCAAAATTCTTAACTGGAGAAAATAGAAACATTTGTCCCTGCTTCTCGCTTTTCTCTCCAACCTCACCTTCATTCCCCTTTCCCCTCCATCTGTATGTATTCTCTCAAAATAGGTATTTTGGGGTTTAGTGTGTATCTTTCTGTGATTTGGGATTTACATAGAAGATATTGGCATATGAAGGTATTTCCTTCTGCTGCCTCTTTAGTCGCTTGTTTTTTAAGATCTGCGCACTTGGTTCTGAGCGCTGCACAGTCCTTCGTGCAGACGTCGGCCATATTTCTCTCTTAACCCTCGAGTAATGACCGGTCACGCCGCTGCAGTGACAACAGATATGCCAACTCAGTCACTGAAACGGTAACACCAACTTTTACCTTTTTTAATCGGGCTTCGTGTGTCAATTTAGTGTTTCAGTGCAGCACTGAACAATTTAGCAACAACATGTAAGCAACTAACTTAATTGAAATATGGAATTTATATGGACAGATAGACACCAGAGAAACATGTATATTTAATCTGCTTGCTTGAACCTGGAGAACCATCATTTATTCAGAACTATTTCAAAGAACTGAAAATCAACAAAATCAACCTGGTGATTTTGTTTCGGAAAAGATTAAATGTGACCCAGTGGCAGACGTCGGCCGCAAACAAATGTCTGTCATCTTTGTGATACACAGCTCCAGGAAAATATTACGATAATCCATCTTGCTATGTAGTATTTCAGGTTACGTGGTGAGCCTCTGAGCCTTCAGAGCAAAACAAGTGTAAACTTAGACGATGTCCTTTGCATTAGTGGTGAGACTGCTTGGCAGATGGGGCAGAAGCCAGGAAATCCACTTTGTGTCCTGTGCAAGCTCCCAAGTTAGAAACATGGCACCATAGGCCTTCTGTCACTGATACTTTGTTCCAGCCACTAGGCTAGGAAACCCCATCACCATACAAATGCCATGTTCATTCAGAATGATTCCTCTTTGCTACAGAGCCTGATGACTTTGATTCCACCCCCCCCCGCCCCCCATCTAAACGCTTCTTCCTGCAATCCAAGACCTCGCTGGGCTGAGCCCACAATTTTCCACTGTTAAGGACACTAATGAAGTAGCATCCTACACTCTCAAGGGCCTGGACTCAGCCCAGCTTCACCACTTCTTAGCTGGACAACAGTGAGGATGTTGCCTGCACTCTCTCTTCCTTTACCGTTGGCGGGTCTGCAAAACAGGGGCACTGATCCGTCCCTGTGCCTCCGGTATTTTGTGTGGGGATTACGTGAGATGAAAGATGGAAAACACTCGGAAGCATGGCTGGCACATGGTGACACTTGCTGAATGTTGTCACCGAATCCACCAGATCTTCCTCTCTTGCAGTCCCTCCCAGAAGCAAGGTACAAACTGCAGCTTCCTGGTTCTTTTGTGCTATTTCTCTACCCAGGGTACATTCCTTCTTTCTCACCTGCCCATCTAAGTCCGCCTTTTCTTGCTCTTTCCCTAGCAATGTCTCTGTGCGCCATCCCCCCTTCACTGGGCACGGCCCACGAACCTCCCATGCTGCCTGTTGTCCCCCCCACCTGGTTCCCACGTGTTCACTTTGTCCCGTACAGGACACTGGAGGCTCTAGAAAGCAGAGGCCTTTCTTGGCTTCTTCTTTTGTCCCATGGGAAAAACCCCTCTTGGGTGTCCATAGCAGGAAGAGTTGTGCTTTGACTAAACCACTGGTTTAGTTTTGAGCTCACAGACCCCAAATCTGCTTGTGTTTCTGTGTCCCCCTTTGCATTGACTGCTAGAGAGCTCAGAGACAGGCTTGAGGCTGACACTTAGTTGGCTCACTGTACTTCGTGACGAACGTTTTACATAAAAATATCACACCATCATCGTGTTATTTTTTCCATATTTCCCCATGACCCTGCCTCATCCACTGTCTAATCCCTGTTATCTTATATTTATTTTGTGAGCATCATAAATCCTTTCAGGAATGAAGTAGAGCAAAACAGTACATATTTCAGTTGGAAGCAGTATGGAGGGAAGGTAGGGCCTCGGACTGTTCAGGAGACGAACCTGGGGTCAAAGCCACTCCACTCCTCACCCTCGGAGCGGCTTTGGGCAGGTTATGTCCACTCCCCGAGTCTCCATTTCCTGCCCGTTTGAAGAGAGAAGGAACCTCCCCCTCGGGGTGTTTGTGCTATGTCAGTGAGATCGTGACCGTGATGTGTCAAACGCCGGACCGGGATGTCGATGCGGCCTAGCAGATACTAGTTCATCTGCATCTTCCAGGGTGTCTTATCCTGGTGAACAGAGATTTCTAAATTAATTGATGCTTCATTGATAATACAAAATATATACTATGTTTAGGAGGTGTGAGTCGATTCCAGCACCTGTGGGAGCTTCTTCCCTCAGAGAACTGAAGCCCTCACCAGTTTGTATAATGAGGAAATGCCCAGAGGCATCTGGGAGGATTATGCCCATTCCCCATCTCCAACTTGGCAAAAATCACCCTAATGGACAAAAGGCACTCAAGGGCGAAGATGCAGCTGTAGCATATGATCTTGGCTGAAGTGGGGTTTCCTCTCTCTTAGCGGTAAATGATTTCTGATCACTACTATCACTTCAGGACTCTGGAGTCCCCGGGGTGAGATTTTATCTGACAAAGGCTCCCTGGTGTCTACTTTTGCCGGCGGGAGGTCAGAATTCCCTGTGCTGGCCTTGCTGGGACTGGGAATCCTTCAGGGGATGAGGCATGGGTCGCCTGTCTAACCTTGCTGTTGGCCTCTTTTTCCCCATTAGCCTTGTGGCGGCGCCTGGGAAGCTGCATCCTGTGGAAAGACAGAAGATCAGATGACGGCTTCTGGTCAGGCTCGAAAATATGTGAATGCCTTCTCAACCCGGACTCTGGTCATGTGAGACATTTCTAGACAAGCATTATGGTTTTCAGAACACTTCAAGTTGACTTGGGATATATCATTCCTCTACATGAGACTTTTCATGAATGGGAGAAGAGCCTATTTTTGTTGTGGTACAACAGTTGAGAGCAGCACCAAGTGCATTTAGGTGGATGAAATCTTATGGGATTTCACCCAACTAAAAGGATTTTTTAAAAATAAATAAATAAATAACAGTCTTACCTAAATTATTAGGTAATGAATTGTAGTCAGTTGTTAATAATCTTAATGCAGATTTTTTTAAACATAAAATGATTTATCTGTATTTTAGAGGACCAACGGATCAGTATTTTTTCCTGTGATGAGGTTTTTTGAAATTTTACACACACAAAAAAAAGGTACTCCAATATATCACTTTTCTCAATCACTAAACACGATGCATTACTGTAAATGTTGGCTTAATACCATGGGATCATTAATCAAGATCGTAAATGCTCATTTATGGTTAATAACATTGGAGGTACATTTATTGTACTAAACCATTTTATGAGTTTTTTTTGTTAGCTTGCTTTAAAAATTATTACTGTATGAAATAGTTTTATAAAAAAATTATATTTTTATTCAGTAATTTAATTTTGTAAATGCCAAATGAAAAAATGTGTTTTGCTGCTATGGTTTTAGCCTGTAGACATGCTGCTAGTATCAGAGGAGCAGTAGAGCTTTGGATGGAAAGAAAAGAAACTTGGTGTTAGGTAATTGACTATGCACTAGTATTTCAAACTTTTTTATTTTTTATATATATATATGTACTTTTTTTCCCTCCCCCCTTTTGTAATACATTGGAAAACTTGTTTGGGAGATTTTGCATTTGTTGTTGTTATTGTTTTTTATTTTTTTATTTTTTTATTTTCTTGTTATTGTTGGTTTATAAGAGCATGCATTGCACTTCTTTTTTGGGAGATCTATGTTGTTGATGTCCTGTGTTTTGTTTTGAGTTCACTCTCACTATTCTTTAATTCAGGGGTTATGTGTTTGATCAGCGTCCCCCATGGTTTCTGAGTGTATGGGCTCAGAACTGCTGTACAGAGGCTGTGTTTGCCGCTCGAGTCAGGAGATTAGGGGTGCCTTAAGAATATTTGGTGCACGATGTCTGGCACTGAACTTGGAGATGACAGTGTATTTACTGCCTTGTAGAGAAATAAAGCTGTGTCCTTATTTTACTTACTTTTGGCGTCTCTTGTGATTGTGGACGATAGTCATGCTTTTAAGAAAATGGAGTGAATTCGGAACATTTTCTTGTGTTAATAATTTGTGCACCATCTGAACTTCATGTGAAGGAGCCACGAATCCTTACTTTAGAGAAAGAAGAACAAGCAAACCAAATTCAGTAGTTGACAACATAATCATGAGCAGAGGGACAACTGGGAGGAATCCTGCAGAATGTGTTAGGGTTCCAGCAGCATTTGAACTGGGATAACGGGTACTGATACCACGGATGAGGGTGGGGGGAGGAGGACCACAGGGTTGGTGCATGGAGAGGGAAAGTCATGGAAAGCAGGAGCCCTAGAGAGGAGCCATGACCTTTGGGGACCTCACAGGGAGAAAGCCAAGGGTAATGCCTGACTTTACTTCCATCCCTCCCATCTCTGTCAAGGGTCCTCATTCACAGAACCAACTAGAAGCTAGAGGGCAAGGGAGCCCCTGGATGTAAGGCCAGTCAGCCTGTGAGGGCAGAGCCAGAGGACATTTATCTGTTAGGGCAAGAGTAGGGCATCCCAGCTGAGTCACCCATGAAGTTTACCTCCCGGTATTAGAGATGGGTCTCCACTGCTCTCCATCTCTCAGCTTGCCATTCTTTCCCCCATGCTACAATGGACCTCTCACACAGCTTCCTGATGATTTGCTCTAGTCACCCTTGTCCAGCTCAGACTTGGCATTCTCACTTGGCATGATGCATGTGGTGCTCCTAGAGCCAAGGATTTATGACCCCAATCACGAATCTTTAAGACTGTCTAGGAAAAAAAAGGAAGAAAGAATAAAAAGACTGTTTAGTATTCTTCAACTATCTTTCTGAGAGGTAATAACACATCATCTCAAAGACAGTGTTTTTATATTCATGAACTCTCAGAGTATGTTCTAGGTGCTGACTCTGCCCCTTACTTGCATCCGAATCTTCGACAGGTCACTGGCCTTTCTGAGACTTTTTTCTTCATCTGTGGCATGAGTTCGTTCCTACAATGAAATCTTGTGAAGTAATCCACTATCCAAATGATTGCTATTACATGTGCTTTCCATAATTAAGTAATGCATGCCCTGTTGTGTGTCAGATGTTCATCTGACGATGTGCATTGCTGATTATAGAGTTAAACATAGAGGTCGGGTTATAACTCTTGAAATAAATTAATGGCAAGAGTGAATTCAACATTTTACAGAACCGAAATAAATATTTACTTTTCCAACAAGTACATGACCTAATAACTAGAAACTAAAAACCTGAACTAAATGAAAAACAGTGCAGATTTAGGTTTTATGTATAAATACTCACACTCCTATAACACCCATTTCCTAAGCATCTCTAAGACATTTATTTGTCCTGTCCTTGTTTTTAGCCATCCTCCTCTCTCTAGCAGAGCTTTAGGCAGGAAAATGGAAATGGCGTTTCTTACTACTTCAAGGAAAGTTTGTCCTTTTGAGTTCCTGTGTGTAAAGCTTTAGTCCACATGTGCACATCTGGAGAACAGGAGAGAGGCCGAGAAATTCTGATTTGTCTCCCGGCTGATCATGGGATTAGTAATTCAAGATGAGAAAGAAGTGTGAGGAGAAATTTCTTTGTTTCTTTGGAAATTATAAAATATTAGACCTGGAAAGGACTTTAGACATCATAAGGGGCTGCCCCTGTTTTGTCACTCTTAAAGCCCAACCACCTGGTCTGAACTGAATTCAGACTCGGCCCTTTACCAGCTTTGTGACTTTGTAGAAGTTTTACTGAATCTCTCCGAGCTTCACATTACTAAGAGTGTATTTTACTTATACTGGACATAAAGGTCCATCTCAAGGTTGTTGGATATTTTGAAGATGACATGACAGAGTAAATGCATTCTTGCATCTTTGTAAGATGTTGCAGTGCCCACTGATTGGGTAAGTGGCCATAATGACTGATGATCAATCAGAGAAAAAAACATGTCTATTACCTAGCAATGGAGAAGTGAATAGCACTGAGACCCATGTCCCTGATTGTGTTAAATCTATTCTTTGTATGCAAACTGACTTTAAATCTAAATTATATCTTCTCAAAATGTTCCTAACCATTCTAAGATGTCATTATTTAATATATATTTCCCCTTCTTGTACAAATGTTTGTAGGAAAAATGGGGCATATTTTCCCTCAAAATTGTTGGTTTCTAATCTGAAAAAGAAAACCAGTAAATAAAATATGATGTGCAGGTCTCTTGCACCGCACTTAAAATACTTACAAGCTTGTTGCTTGTTTTTCTTCTCTAACCTTCACTATCATAAATTTGTTTCCCTATTCACCATCTTTAGAGAGCAGAATGAAAAGTAAGTCAGCTTTTTGGGGCGCCTGGTTGGCTCAGTCGGTAGACCATGAGATTCTTGATCTTGGGGTTGAGTTCAAGCCCTATGTTGGGTGTAAGGATTACTTAAAAATAAAGTCTTTTAAAAAATAAATAAAAAGTAAAATGCAAACCTCCTTAAAAATAAAATTGCTTTGTATATAATTATATACAGTAACTTTGGGAACTACAGCAAGATGAAGCCGAACTAGAAATCTTAAGGAAACTTAGTATTTTGGTAATAAATAAGCAATAATTCTTTTTTTTTTTTTTTTTTTTTTTTTTTTTTTTTTTTTTTTTTTTTTTAAAGATTTTATTTATTTATTTGAGAGAGAGAATGAGATAGAGCATGAGAGGGGGGAGGGTCAGAGGGAGAAGCAGACTCCCCGCCGAACAGGGAGCCCGATGCGGGACTCGATCCCGGGACTCCAGGATCATGACCTGAGCCGAAGGCAGTCGCTTAACCAACTGAGCCACCCAGGCGCCCAGCAATAATTCTTTTTAATTAACACTCAGTGCAAATAGTCTTGATGTTAACATGGAAATTGGAGAGGTTGATATTTGCCCTATGGACCATGTTTATTCAATGAGCACCTATTGTGTGCTAAGTGCTACCTTTGAGGTTGGGGTTAGAGCTCAGAACATCAGAGCTGAAAATCCTCGCCAGATGGGAGCTTACATTCTGGAGGGAGATATAGATATGAGTCAGTGGATAATTACAGTAGAGTCTTATCCAGGGTAAGAGAGACAACAAGAGAGCACTAGATCTAGCCTTGGAGGAGCAGCACAGCTTTCCCACAGAATGGGCATCTAGCAGGACTGACAGATAAAGCCAAGCTAGGGCAGGGCTGGAGTTGGAGGGGGCATCGGGAGGAGGGTAGCATCTAAAATTTCCTGGAGAAAAACACCCAAATATAATGACTTTGGGTCATTATTCATGATGACAGACTGTAAAAGGGCACTCTGAGGCAATTCTACTTGAGGATATTCTCTAGTATATTCTTTGTCCTTGCTCAGGACATCAGTGAGAAAATAGAAGCATCCACCTCCCCACACCAAAACCATCTGTAGACCGGCCTATGTGCCATAGTCTTTGCATTTCCTCCTAACATGGACAAGCACTCCCAGGGGCAATTAGGGGCCAGCCCTTCTGTTGAGCCTCTGCAAGCTTGTATCCTTGTATCCTCCAGGGCCTCATCCTGCAGATAGGATCTTTCTCCTATATCATAATGTCTTCCTCTCTCCTGAATCATTCTTATCCCATTAATATAGTCTACATCTCCCAGCAGTAATATCACCATCATACAGCCCCATTTATCTGCCCTTCTCAGCAAAACTACTTACGGGATCTGCTATGGTCATGGCCACCACTTCCTCATGTTGCCTTCTCCAGCAGTCCATGTTGCATGAACTTTCACTGCCTCCACTCCACCAAGCTTGCCCTTGTCAATGTCACCGATGGCCTCCATGTTGCCAAACCCTGTTCTCGCTTATAGGCCTCGTTTTACTTCAGCTACTGGCAGCCTTCAACAGAATTGACACTCCCACTTTCTTGAACCACTTTCTCCTCTTGGCTTTAGGGCACCACTCTCCTGGTTTCCCTCCTCCCTCCCTGGTTTCCTCTAGTTAAAGACCAAAAATTCAACTGAAAAAAAAAAAAAAAGCACTAATTGACTTTCTTCAAACAAATAGAAGGGAGCTCCAAGGAGCTGTGCCAAATAGAAAGCTTTTCTAGGCAGAAGCGGATGGGGGCAGGGGTTGTGGCAGGACAAAGAAGTTATTAGTAAAACTTGTTTCAGGCAAGGTCATCTTCCCTTAAGGGGAGAGGTGGGAGGTCTCCTCATGCAGGTGATGCAGATGACCTCATTGATCCAGAAATTCCAGACTGAGTGGTTTAAAATTCCACTCTGGGGAGAGGTTGACACTGCGATGAGGTTAACTATTAAGTCTTGATGGGGCTTAGCATAAGTGACTCCATTTTGGACCTGTTGTTTCTTTTTAACACAGTTTGATACTCTCCACTTGGCTTCCAAGGGGCTCTTTCCTCCTTCTTCTCCATCATTCTTCCCAAGGGACTTTATTACTGCTGCTGCTCTAAGTATCATCTTTATCTTTAGCCCTGAGCCCCTTCCAGAACTCCAGACTCCTGTACCCTCTTCCATGTTAACATCTTCCCCACATAAATGTCTTAAATTTAGTATGAACGAAAGGAAGCTCATAATCACTCCATGCTTCTATTTTTCTCATTTGTAATCATTCTCACTTGTAGCAATTAGCCTTTCTTTCTTCATTTCTCAAGCCAAAAATTCAAGTGTCATCCTTGATTTCTCCCTTTACCTTATCAGCCTTCCTTATACCCTATTGCTCAAAGGGACCCGAGTACTCTACCTTCAGAATATACCACCTTAAAATTGCCACACTTCTCCACTGTCAGTAATGATATTGATAGTAGTGATTAGTATAGGAAATTAGTATATTATATAGTATATAGTAATTAGTATAGGAAAATTTGCATAAAACACTTCTCCTTTAAGAGCAGTACATTTTCAACCAATAACCAATAATTTAGCTAAAACTTTCCTTGTCGTTTTCAAAAGCCAAATTTTCCACTGAATTTTTAAAATATGGTATAATTCTTGCCCATTAAGGAATCCTGACAATATTTGTTCTTGAAGGTGTCCTCAGCTTACTTATATGTTTATTTTATTTTACTCTTTAATCTAGAACACATTCATATAGTCCAGTGATTTTCAGGCTTTTTTGGGCATCAGAAACATACTGGGAACTTGTTTAAAATGGAGATTTTTGGCCTCACTCTCAGGGATTCTGATTCATAAGTCAGGTGTTGACCTAGGAATGTTTTCACAAGCTTCCAGGTGATTCTAACGCAGGTGATCCGAGGGGACCACACTAGAAAACGCTGCCTTAGGAAAAACCTTTGATTCCCACAAACTTTGTGGGCTTTCCTCATTACAATCCCCATAGATTTCAATTCCTGTGGAGCCCATAGTTCTTCATTAAAATGCCCATTGATCTATAGAATATTAGAAAAATACTAAGCCCATAACTATAAATAGAGTTTCTTAAATCCAGAGAATCATTATATTACAGATATTGGTCATTGAGGCTTAACCTGGCTATCAGATCCATCTTTTGTTTGATTTTTACAATATGTGGTGAAGGATAATTTTATAGTATATCTGAATCTCTTTAATAATATGGCTCTATTGCACACGATCTATCAAAAGGGAATTTATAGCTCAAAAAGTTTAGTTCATAAACAAAATACAAAAACACCATTTCCATCCAGAAGTCCCTTGTTCTAAACCAGTCTCTAATCAACTTGCCGAACACTTGTTCAAGTCACTTTATACCTCTGTACTTTGGGATTTCTATTTAAATGGAGGAAGTGTGTAATCTTGTATATAGTTACAAAGCACACAGAGGTTGTCAGATCAAAGACAAATAAAATTGAAGGAAAGCGTCAGTAGTCCAAAGACACTGGAATACTGAGGATAGAATGGTGAGATTTTCCTGCTGGAAAGTATACTCTGAAATGAACCTATAAGTTAACAAATTATCCTTAGCCTGTGTTTGGGGGCAGATGTTAAAGATAGAGCTAGGGTTTGTTTTCACTCACTTTTCTAAAGAATGCAAATCCATCCACCTATAACGTAGTGATCCCAAATACCTGATTATGGACAGACTCCCTGCCTTCCCTTCCGTGGTTGGTTTCCAAGTCAGTGTCAGCTGTGACCAAGTGGACAGTCTGAAGCACACTGGGATGGTACTCAGCAGCCACATGGCTTGACTTGGATCATACCAAATGCATTTCCCTCCCCAATTGCAAATCTGCCAAAATGAGAAGACATTAGAAACCTGTATCCTGGTTAAACATAGTGAATGGAAGACATAAACTAATGCCACTCCATCAGGAAATTCTGCCAAATGACAATGAACAGGGAAGTAAGGAGCACAAATATACAAGTCAAAGAGAAGAGAAAACAACAGGTAAGAGATTTTTGGCCAAGAACCTAAATTATTTATTCTACAAATATTTATTGAGTACTTTCAATTCAAAATTCTATAAATCTGATATATATATAATTTTCAAATTACTGGCAGAGAAATACTGTTTTGGACAACCCCCGTAAGTACTAAGAAAATGGTCTGTTTCAGATTTGCTATTTTATCAGCCATATTTCTTTAAGACTAAATGTCCTTTTTCATGTTTTATCCTCTCTGACATCAGGTAAGTCTTTAACATAGCCTGATTTTTCTTGCTTTGAAAATTGTTATTAAGCCCATAGGGCCTTATACTTGATGACGCCATAAAACAAAGGAAGAGCTTAGAACTTACAAGCAGAAATTTCCAAAAAGACTCCCTAACTTTTTAGGGGCACCTGGCTGCCTCAGTTGGGGGAGCACGCAACTCTGGATCTCATGGGTGGTGAGTTCAAGCCCCATGTTGGGCATAGAGCTTTAAAAAAAAAAAAAGCCTCCCTAACTTTTTAGTTATGAATTTTTAATAACAAAATCCACAGGTGTTCAGCCCCCACAAATGTTGTCCCCTTTTTGTAGGTACCTCAGAGCCACATGCTTAACTGTGGCTCCTGGCTTGAAGCACGTCTAAACCACCCCAGGCTGGGAATCCCCTTTTATCTTTAGTGTCTGACCCAATGCCAAATGTATAGAAGGTGTGTACTACATATTTGGCAAACCCATGAAAGAATGTGAGTCAGCATCCCTGCATGGTCTCATGACCTACCTGTGAAAATGGTCAACCACTCCATCTCTCTGGGTCTGTGTTTGCTTTGCTATAAAATGAATATGGATAAGCTAAGCTATAGACTCCTTCCCACTCTACCTATCTCTGAGTAGGGGAAGTTGTTAAGATGCTGCACATGAGAAACTACAGTGGTTTTAGAGGATTTATTTGACAGGCGTATTGTTCATGAAAGTAATGCATTTGATAACTCCTGGCTGAATTATGCCTCCCCCTACATTCCTATGTTGAAGTCCTAATCCCCAGCACTTCATAATGTGACTGTATATAGAATAAGGACCTTTAAATGGGGGTAATTAAGGTAAAATGAGGTCATATATATAATCGATGTCCTTAGAAGAAGAGATCAGGATACAGACACACACAGAATGACCATGCGAAGACACAGAAGAAGACAGCCACCTACAAATCAAGGAGAGAGGTCTTTAAAGAAATCAACCCTGCCAACACCTGGATCTCAGACTTCCAGACTCCAGAATTATGAGAAAATAAATTGCTGTTGGTTAAGACACCACTCCATGGGACTTTGATATGGTAGCCTTAGCAAATGGTACGATAATATTTGCTAATCACCAATTGTGTAAGAAGAGAAAAGGAGTCTCTATACTTTGGGGCTCCTCCCATCTCTGTTCCCAAACCTCGAAATTGCTGCTTAAATGAGAGTCCTTCTATTCCAAAGAACTCAACAATACTCTGTTGTGTGACCTAAAAACTCTTGATATATGGAAGCTCTCTGTGTGTTTTATAGATAATTTGTGTAACTTTACTAGAATCAACTAACCAGCTGTTTCATCGTGCAAAAATCTTAAGTCTACTCGAGCACTCGTATGAAAAATCCGTATCACAGAACAAGGGTTGGCAAATTATGACCCCTGGCCAAATCTGGCCCACTGCCTGTTTTAGTAAATACACTTTTATTGGAACACAGCCATGCCCTTTCATTACCGCTTTGTCTGTGGCTGGTTTCCCACTACAGTAGCAGAGCTGAGTAGTTGCAAGAGAGACCACATGGCCTGCAAAGTCTAAAGTATTTATTATCAGGCCCTTTATAGGAAAAGTTCGTGACCCTAGTCCTTGAGGAAAAGTAATCGAAAATCACAGTAGCAGGGCACCTGGGTGGCTCAGTCAGTTAAGCGTCTGACTCTTGATTTCAGCTCAGGTCATGATCTCAGGGTTGTGAGGTTGAGCCCCACATCTGGCTCTGGGCTCAGCTGGTAGTCTGTTGAGATTCTCCCTGCCTATCTCCTGCGCCCCGCCCCCGCTCTCTCTCTCTCTAAAATAATAAATAAATCTTAAAAAAAAAAGAAAGAAAATCGCAATAGCCATTCTATTATTAATGGTGAAGATAATGGATTCTGCTTCAGTTAGACTGACTTTCTGATTTCTCCATTTCCTGGGCCCTTTTGTTGGCTACATGCCGTGCCTGCTTTTGTTTGGGAGTTGAGAATGTCTAGCAGGTTAAACCATATACACCTGCCAACATTTGACAGATTTTGACCTACAAATATGGCAACTTCATGTGACTCAACCTAATACCTCAAGCTCCTTCAGCATGTTCAGTTTCAATTCCCCATTCCCTTTGTAGACTTCCAACTACTTTAGGGGTTCTCAACCTTGGCTACATATTAGAATCACCTGCAGAGCTTTTAAAACATTAATGCCTAGGCCAAACACAGAGCCGGTTGAAGCTAACCCTCTAGGGGAGGAGCCCAGCATCTGGTATGTTGGATGCACCCCAGGTGATTCTAATGAGCCATCAGGCTTGAGCACCACTGAGCTACCAAGAGCTTTTGGCAATACGTAGGTTCTGGGCGTTATGGACACCTTCTACCTAGATAGAAGAATGTGGACAATTGTAATGACTGATGGGGACAACCACTCTTGCAAACCTAAGCCTGCATCAATCACCTGAAGGGCTTTGTGAAATCACAGACTATGGGGCCCACCCCCAGAGTTTCTGATTCTGTAGGCCTGGGGTAGGGCCTGAGAATTTGCATTTCTAACAAGGTCCCAAGTGATGTTGACAATGCTGGCTCAGGATACACACTGTGAGAACCACTGTTCTATTAGTATCTTCTGTGGGCACAGTGCTTTGCTCAGAGGAAGACTTTCATGAATGTTTGTTGAACAGAAATGAGAGAATTGTGGCAGAAGGAAGAAAGCTAGTGACTTCTCTATGCTAGATTCTAGGGATATGGCAGGGAACAAGACAAGCAGCCTCTGTCCTCATGGAATTTATGCTCTAGGGAAAAACACAAAACTTGAGGGGTGACAAAAAAATACAAAAACACTAATTCGAAAAGATATTTGCAGCCCTATGTTTATTGCAGCATTATTTTCAATAGCCAAATTATGGAAGCAACTCAAGTGTCCATCGACAGATGAATGGCTAAAGATATGGTATGTATATACAATGGAATATTACTCTGCCATGAAAAGAATGAAATCTCACCATTTGCAACAACTAGGAAGGATCTACCGAGTATAATCCTAAGCAAAATAAGTCAGAGAAAGACAAATACCATATTATTTCATTCATATGTGGAATTTAAAAAGCAAAACAAATGAAAAAAGAAAAGACAAGACAAACAGAAAAGCAGACTCTTAACTATAGAGAACAAACTGATGGTTACCAGAGGGGAGGTGGGTGGGGCAATGGGTGAAATAGGTGAAAAAAAAAAAGAAAGAAAGAAAAGGAAAGAAACTATCAAGGGTGAATATAAATATTACAAAAGAAAAAAGATGGAATACTGTTGCAGCACATTGAACTCCCCTGGCCTAATGATTCCTGGCCCTCTGAGAAGCCCCTTTTAAATGCCGTCTTGCTAAGTTTTATCATCACTAGGTCAGCTGGAATCTAAGAACAGAATACATTTGGGAAAATACATAGCGGGGGCAGGAGACGGAAGGAGGGAGGGAGGGAGAGAGAAATTGGGAATAAAAGAAAGCTGGTTGATAGATGAAAAGAAGAGCAAAACATGTGCTTGACCAGACTTCAGAACTGTGATCCTACGTTGGTCTTATTACCACCTTTATTAGTCAGCTTGGGCTGCCATAACAAAATACCACAAAATACCACAGACCGGGTGGCTTAACAGAAATTTATTTTCTCACAATCTGGAGCCTAGAGGTCTGAGATCAGGGTGCTACCATGGTCAGGTTCTGATGAACGTTCTCTTCCTAGCTTGTAAATGGCCACCTTCTCACTGCATCCCTACATGGTCTTTGCGTGGTGTGCACAGATGAAGAGAGCAAGAGACTGACTCATCCTCCTCTTCCTCTTCTCATAAGGCTGCCAATCCTGTCAGATTAGGACCCCATCCTTACGACCTCATTTAACCTTAATTACCTCCTAAAAACCCTGTCTCCAAATACAGTCACATGGAGGGTTAGGGCTTCAATATAGGAAATTGGAGGGGACCCAATTTGGTCCATAGCAACCACATAAACATAGGCTTATTTCATCAACTAAAAATTACATCACCTCTAATATAGCTAAGCTCCTAATACTTAGTAGGAGGAAAGACACGGAAGTGTGATTGAAGATGATGAAGCTCGTTCCTCTGCTCCTCTCACATACATACAGCTTTTGGAATGCCGGGACACCTTAGAATGAGAGAAGGTCTCCATTTTCAGTTATCTGAACTGCTCAAGACTGAAAAGACCAAGGACACATTCAGACCCAGGCCTTGAGGAGAGCGAGACGGTTGTCTGGGATGTCACAGCAGTTGTGATGACCCAGTTGCTCCAAGTCGTCTTCCATTCCCACGGCTCAATTGCTGTTCTCTTCCAACCACTCTGGTTCTACAGTGTTTCCCATGACATGTTTTCCGTCCAGCCCCTGTCTACCTCTCTTGCAATGGTTATAGCCTTATTTTATCTCCAGAACCAGTTAGGATGACTTTCATCCTGGGCATCACTTTTTAATCCTTTTCCATAGACTATTATCAGAGACCCTCATTTTTCAAGCCCAAATCCAAATAATCTTGTCCAGAAGGAAATCCATGAATAATGTACTACTTCGGGACACCTTGCTGGCTCTGTCGGTGGAGCATGTGACTCTTGATCTTGGGGTAGTGAGTTCGAGCCCCACGTTGGGGATGGGGTTTTCTTAAAAAAAATAATGTACTACACCAATAATAGAGTAGAATTTTTCCTTACTCTTTGCTCAGCAAGGTAGTTGCCTAAATTCCTCCAAAATTCCCTCTTTCTGTTCCTCTAAGTGCTCCCCTCTGAGTGCTCTCTGGGTAGGTGGTAACAGTGTGAAAACATCTGCTAATCCCCAAACAGAGTGGTTGTGGTTTTAGCAATGAGAGGAAGAGTCACTGGGGTTTTACTTACTGGAGAAATTCCCAGCAGCCAGTCAAGCAGCCATAGAATTTCCCCCACCCAATTTACAAAAAAAAACTAGCAGCATACATTGGAATTTGTGGGGTTCCCTATGCCATAAATTACAAATCCATTTGTAAGACTGGAATTTTCCTTTGGTTCAGTACTTGTATCAAGTGAGTGGAATAAGGCAATGAAGTAGCATGTTCCAGGGACAGAAAATCAATTATTGGGCTATGTGGGCATTATGGTTTTCAACAATAAGAGAGTATTTCCAGGCCCTCTTTTCCCAGCCCCCAAGCACCTATTGACTGCTCTTCCTCCTAATATCTAGCTGTACTGCTCTTCTGGAGTTGCCTTGTCTCTTCTCTCCATAACTGTACATGTTTTTTAGTTTTCTGTGCTCAGGGGGCTTTACCCTTCATCTTGGACATCTGGGCCCTTGGGCAGAGTCACAAGGTGCTCTGGTCTCCTCTGCCTTTTACATTCCATGATTCCATGATTACTTTCCATGTCTTCTATTTTTGTTTATATCACTATTGAGAGAGAAGTCTCAGGAGGAAGAAGGAAGGAAAGAAAGAAAGAAAAAAAGAAAGAGAGAGAGACAAAGAGAGGGAGAGAAAAAGAAAGAAAGAAAGAAAGAAAGGGAAAGACCAGCCCAAAATATGACTCAGAATTAGAGCTGCAGTAAAGGAACATTCTCTGGGCCAGCAGGCAGGAGTTGCATTCTTGCCAACCCTTCCTATCAGCAGGCAGGCAATGCCTCCATTCAGACTATGTGAGTCATTTTGAAATTGATTGCAGTTGGCGCTTTTATTGGCATCCTTCCTTTGAAGTTGACTTTCAGATCATCCGTGGTTTTGTCTGCAGACCCTGGTGCCAAGGTGAGGTGACAAACTTGCTCACAAAGCAATATTCTCCACAGTGTTTTACTCTGGACTACCAAACTGTCTGGTTAGAAGTCAATACAGAGGGATTGATTGGTGGATGGATAGGAAAAGGTAGGTGGATATGATAGAGCAAGTATTATAAAATATTAATTATAGAATCCAAGCAGTGAGCATATGGTTATTACTTTAAAATTCTTTCAACTTTCCTGGACGTTTAAACATTCACAAATAAAATGTTTGGGGGAAAGGAATATGCCAACATCAGCAGTGAGGTTAGTAGTAGATTATAAACACTTGAAAGCTGAGCATGCAAGTAAGACTGTAGAGGTGGATTTTTTTTTTTTTTTTTTTAAAGATTTTACTTATTTATTTGACAGAGAGAGACACAGCGAGAGCAGGAACACAAGCAGGGGGAGCGGGAGAGGGAGAAGCAGGCTCCCCGCCGAGCAGGGAGCCCGATGCGGGACTCGATCCCAGGACCCCGGGATCATGACCTGAGCCGAAGGCAGACGCTTAACGACTGAGCCACCCAGGCGCCCCTAGAGGTGGATTTTTTAAATTAAATGACTTACTGATAGTTAATTATTTCCCTACTCAATATTTTTCAAATTAAAGACATAGATGTCATAGAAGAAAAGAAGGAGTTAACATTTTGAACTCCTTACATGTAACATACTAGCAAATTCCAAACCACTAATCATTTATTAACACATGGATAAAAGCATAGCTTTTGGTGTCAGATGATAATAGGAACATACAATGCCTTCCATTGGGCCAAGTTACTTAATCTCTCTGAGTCTTAGTTTTCTCAAGTATAAAATGGGCTGGGGGTGGTGGTGAGGATTTGCACATCTTAAAGTTACAAGGTTCAAATGCTCTGTAAAGAATTAACTGCTCTGGAAGGGAAGAATGAAGGGGGGGAAATCGGAGAGGGAGACAAACCATGAGAGACTATGGACTCTGAGAAACAAACTGAGGGTTCTAGAGGGGAGGGGGGTAGAGGGATGGGTTAGCCTGGTGATGGGTATTAAGGAGGGCACGTACTGAAGGGAGCACTGGGTGTTATACGCAAACAATGAATCATGGAACACTACATCAAAAACTAATGATGTAACATATGGTGATTAACATAACATAATTTAAAAAAAAGAATTAACTGCTCCTTAAAGGATAAAGCACCTTATAATGTTACTTATAAAAAGAAATCAACTATAAGAATTAAAAAGCACATGTTATTCCGATGTTTCAGACCAGCCCCTCAAAATTTGGCCAGTGCTATGTGAACAGCACCACTGGAGCATTTTGAAAGGTTGGAGGTCCAGGGGCGCCTGGGTGGCTCAATCAGTTGGGTGGCCAACTCTTGATTTCGGCTCAGGTCATGTGGTGGGCTCCATGCTCATCGGGGAGTCTGCTTAAGGATTCCCTCTCTCCCTCTGAACCCTCCCCCTGTGCTCATTTTCTCTCCCTATCTCTCAAATAAATAAATAAATCTTAGAAAGAAAAAAGGTTAAGGGTGCCTGGGTGGCTCAGTCGTTAAGCATCTGCCTTCGGCTCAGGTCATGATCCCAGGGTCCTGGGATGGAGCCCTGCATCGGGGTCCCTGCAGCGGGGAGCCTGCTTCTCCCTCTCCCGCTCCCCCTGCTGTGTTCCTGCTCTCGCTATCTCTCTGTCAAATAAATAAATTTTTAAAATCTTAAAGAAAAAAAGAAAGAAAAAGGTTGGAGTTCCAGGAGACTCTCAATCCAACTCACCATTTTTCTTCTGAAGCACCTGGAACTCATCATACATTTAATGGGTTTTTTTCACTCTTAGAGGAAAAAAAAAGATGGAAATAAAATTTGCACAAAATTGAAACAAATTAAATATGTCAGGCTTGCGAAATTCCTGTGAGAAATTCTTGTCCCAGGTCAATGTTTAATGTTGCTACTAAAGATCAGAGAGGGACTTGCCCTTCTAACTTGCATCAGAAGAGAAATGGGACTAGGATAGTAAAACAAAGCAACATAAAACTTAGTGTCTTAAAATAACAGCCACTAGTTAATTGTGAACCTACATGTCTGCTGATCTCAGCTGGGTTTCCTCAAGCACCTGAAATCCAGCTTTGCTTCTGGATTTGGCCCCACAAGCTGCTGGGCTTGTTCACATGGTGGCTCAGCAGAGTTCCAAAAGAGCAAGTAGGTGGGCACCATCTCTGGAGACCCGGGCTCAGAACGGGCATGATGTCACCTCTTTTGCATTCTATTAGTCAACATGAAAAGACATTTTTCCAAAGAAGACATCCAAATGGCCAACAGACACAGGAAAAAGTACTCAATATTGCTCGGCATCAGGGAAATCCAAATCAAAACCTCAATGAGATACCACCTCACACCAGTCAGAATGGCTAAAATTAACAAGTCAGGAAACGACAGATGTTGGCGGGGATGCGGAGAAAGGGGAACCATCCTACATTGTTGGTGGGAATGCAAGCTGGTGCAGCCACTCTGGAAAACAGTATGGAGGTTCCTCAAAAAGTTGAAAATAGAGCTACCCTACAACCCAGCAATTGCACTACTATGTATTTACCCCAAAGATACAAATGTAGGGATCCGAAGGGGTATGTGCACCCCAATGTTTATAGCAACAATGCCCACAATAGCCAAACTGTGGAAAGAGCCAAGATATCCATCAACAGATGAATGGATAAAGAAGATGTGGTATATATATATATGATGGAATATTATGCAGCCACCAAAAGGAATGAAATCTTGCCATTTGCAATGACGTGGATGGAACTGGAGGGTATTATGCTGAGCGAAATAAGTCAATCAGAGAAAGACATGTATCATATAACCTCACTGATATGAGGAATTCTTAATCTCAGGAAACAAAGTGAGGGTTGCTGGAGTGGTGGGGGGTGGGAGGGATGGGGTGGCTGGGTGATGGACACTGGGGAGGGTATGTGCTATGGTGAGCGCTGTGAATTGTGTAAGACTGATGAATCACAGACCTGTACCTCTGAAACAAATAATACATTATATGTTAAAAAAAAAAAAAAGAAGATAGTAGGAAGGGAAAAATGCAGGGGGAAAAATCGGAGGCGGAGACAAACGATGAGAGACTATGCACTCTGAGAAAAAAACTGAGGATTCTGGGGGTGGGGGATGGGTTAGCCTGGTGATGGGCATTAAAGAAGGAGAATAAAATAGCAATAGAGTCTCTGAGTGTCTTGATGTCATGAAATTGATGTCTTGGTGTCATGGTTTATCCTTAAATAATCAAAATTAGATCTAGCTCAGAAGAACAGTTACTCCTACATTTGACAGGAAAGCACTGTCTACTGTTTCTGAGCTCATTAACAGGCATGTGTAGAGGGCTCTCCAATAGGCTCTTGATAAATGGTTTCTCTCTAGGTGGAACTGTGAAAGGCCCAGGATATTTGGTCTCCACAGGCTTCCCTCAAGAGCTGTATTCCCATGGAATCTTCTAGATCCTTAGCTGGAAATCAGATTTCTCCCCTCGGATCTCTCTTTTGACATCTATACATTTCTCCCTGTTACGGAGAATAATACATATACATAGCTCATCTTCCTCACAAGATTTTTTTTTGTCACATCTTGTTTTTGTATTCATCTTTGTGTCTCCCTTAGCACGTTATGAAGTACCTCCTAGATATTGGAGCATAGCAGGGCTGCTATTTAGCTGCACTGGACATTCATGGTTGGTGTCCATTCTGATTGCTTAGTAACCATAATGCGCCTTTGGTAAACACACACACGCATTACAAGAATCGGTGGACATTGAATTCATTATTATATACTCTAAAATACCCTCCTATTACAACATAACTAGATTTTATGTGTATTTTAAGACATACTTTTTAAATAATTGTTTAGCCTCACAAAAAAGTGGGAGGAATCCCCATGCTCCACACTCAAGCTGCAGAAGACAATGATGAAGCATAGCAGACAAAATCCAAACAGCAAGCAGTAAACTACTCCAAAAGCTGAAGTGGCCCTAGGAGAAAATACTCACATCAGCTCTGGAATGTGGAAGCTTCCATATTAATCCAAGACCCCCAAAGGAGTCTAAAGGGCTTCTAAGCTGGTAGTCATGGTAGGCAGAACTCTAAAGATGCCCTCCACCCCCAAGATTCCTGTGCCCTAGTTATTCAATCAGTCACTAATCTAGGTGCTGCCATGAAAGGATTTTACAGATGTAACTAAAGTCCCAAATCAGTATTTATTAAAGATTTTATTTATTTATTTGAGAGAGAGAGCACAAGCAGTGTGAGGAGCAGAGGGAGAAGCAGACTCCCCGCCAAGCAGGGAGCCCGACATGGGGCTCAATTCCAGGACTCCAGGATCATGACCTGAGCCGAAGGCAGTCGCTTAACCAACTGAGCCACCCAGGCGCCCCCCAAATCAGTCAGTCTTAATAAGTATTCAATTGTGGGCTTGACACAGGTAGGTAAACCCTTTATTTAAAAGCAGATGGGGCGTTTGGGGGCCTCTGTCAGTTAAGTGTCTGGCTTTTGATTTCAGCTCAGGTATTGATCTCAAGATCATGAGTTCAAGCCCTGCATTGGACTCCACACTGGATGAGACGCCTACTTAAAATAAGTAAGTAAGTAAGTAAGTAAGTAAGTAAGTAAGTAAGTAAGCAGAGAAATTTCTCCAGAACACAGCAGAAAAGGGAGTGAGAGCGATCAAAGCGTGAGGGGATTCAGACCCATTGTTGGCTTTGAAGACATAAGGGGGCCTCACAGAAAGACCAGAGAGAAGCTTCTAGAAGTTGAGAATTGTCCCCATCTGATAGCCAGCAAGGAAATGAGGACCTCCATCCTAACCAATGATAAGGATCTGAATTGTGCCCAGAGCCGAGGTGAGCTTGGAAGCAGATTCTTCTCCAGACCCTCCAGATCAGAGCTCAGTCCAGCCAACCCCTTGACTTCAGCCTGCCAGGCCTACACAGAGAATGCAGGCAGGCCCTCCTGGAACCGCGGGCGGCCTAACTGTGAGCGAATCAATGGGTGTTGTCTGAAGTTGCTCCGACTGTGGTAACGTGGTCTGCAGCGGCATGAGACTATGCAGTTTGAAGGTGTGATGTGTTAGAGAAACGTCGGGGCAGGGGGGTGTGGATATGAGCAGTCTCTTCTTGAGAACTGGCTAGAAGGAAAACTGTCATCAGGCAAAATCAAGTTTCAGTTAAGGCACAGAGATGGAGGCAGCATGCAAGTTTAACATGTGCTTGTCAAAATGAGAAGATGATATGATTAATAGAAAGATGCTGACAAATACCATTATCAAATGTAGGGACTTTCTTTCTTTTTCTTTCTTTCTTTCTTTCTTCTTTCTTTCTTTCTTTCTTTCTTTCTTTCTTTCTTTCTTTCTTTCTTTCTTTCTTTCTTTCTTTCTTTCTTTCTTTTTCCTTTCCTTCCTTCCTCCCTTCCTTCCTTCCTTCCTTCCTTTCTCTATTTCATAAAATCAAGGGATATGTAAATATGTTCACATTTTATAAAGACAGCTTTTCATAAAGCAGAAGATAACACAGTCAGAGGGAGGTAAAACCTCCCGGACCCCAAAAAACTCCCCAAACATCCAGCTACAACTGTGGAGCCTACTGCCATGTTGGAGGGAGGATTCTGCCGGTCGGAGGGAGGAATTTCTCCCTGTCCCTCTCCTGCCCGACGCCATGGAAACCCTGCCTTCCTGCCTGCTTACCCGGGACAACAGTCCCAGGATATTCTCTAGTGTTTGCTGTGAGATGAACGAAAGTGAAGGCAATGTCTGAGTAGTGCCCCCCCAGTAGGCCCCGCTGCCCCCTGGCCCGGGTCTACGCACACAGGGCTACCTTGATGGTGGAACGGGGGTGTCAGAGGGCTCAGAGAAAAGTGGCTCATCTGAGCACAGGTCCAGGACAAAAACAATACATGTAGACCCTGTACATGGTGCTGCCACTATGGATCTGGGGGTGTGAGGCCACTTAATCTTTGTGAGGTAATGTACTGTGTGAAGCGTGGGGCGCAGGGCAGTGGGAAGACAGGAGGGCTCTCCCAGCTGTCCTGTGAGAAAGGGTTTTCCTTTTTTTTTTTTTTCATTTGGACACACATTTAGTCAGAAGAGAATTGACTAAAAATATATAAAATCAAGTAGATGAGTTATGGAACCAAAGGTATAATTCTATCGATCTTACAACAGTATAAACATTTTTCCCTAATCAAGGAAATACTGCAGTCACTTAGGTATTTCTCAAAGTAAGATGATAGTTCAATGATACCATCTCTCCTTGTCCTGTCCCCTTGTTTTCATGAACTTTCTGTTCATGTGGACATTTGCACGGCGTTGAATATGTACTCTGCTTGGCACATACACTTTTTTTACTTCCTTATTTATGGACTCGATCCATTGTGATTTCTATATTGGTAACTGTGCTTACCTGGTGGAAAAATAAAAAAATCCAAAACAAAGGTCCTAGGTACTGTTTTTCTCCAAAATTACCCAGAGATTACCCAACAAGGCAAGCACTCTTGCCAGGAGGAGTAAGAGACAGCCTGTGAGCGGTTAATCCTCATAAAATCAGAAGTGTCCATGCAATGCTAGAATCCATGAATGTGAACCCCTGAGATCAGGTATGAAGTTTTGGATAACTGTGCTGTTTTCCGTGGAGAGGGTCTTCAGCATTTGAGAGCACTCCGATCTCAGCAATATTAGCTGGGAATTTTTTAGATGCAAATGACAGAAACTGAATTTAACCATCCAAACCCACATTTTCTATCTCAACCACACCTTGGGGGGGGGCCCTGAGATGCCCCCCGGGGACAGCTGGATGCAGGAAGGCACCACTTGGGCTTTCTGGGGGTCATCTGCCTTCTCTCCAGCCCAGAGCAGCTGCAGACTCTTCTTGGCAAGCTTCCTACTTCCCAGTTCCAGGTATGAAAAATCTCAGGGAGAGACGCTCACTGACCCAGCAGGAGTCTGTGCTGGTGCGGGTCAGGTTTTCTAGGAGCCGTGCCTGCGAAGAGACTGTGTTCAAGTCATTTTAATGAAGGTGCTCTCAGGAAAACAGGAACAGCGGGGAGCAAGATGGGAAAGGCACAAGAAACCAAATGGAAGTGTGACTTCAGGAGAGATTCCAGTTTCAGCCTGATCCCGCGGGAAGCTCTGGGGCTCAAGTGGTGCTCAGAGTTTGTCCAGAGACACGATAAGTTTGCGGCACTTTCAAACTCCCACACCAGCTGGTCACTGGCTAAATGTCACCCTGAGAAGCGTCAATTCCAGATGCTTCTGCCTCCCTGCACTTGCTTGCAAGGTGATATGGGAAAGCCAAGCATCTCCACCAGCTGCAGACAGGCCTCAGAAGAGAGTCACAAATGGGAGCTCTTAGACGCAAAGTGCATCAAAGCCGGGCACAGGCACACAAAAGTAAGTCCCTGTAGGGATCGGTACAAAGAACCAAAAGTGTCTGTTCCACGAGGTTTTCCCAGAAGCAAGCACTACTGTCAGTGCCGTGGGATTCTATGTACCTTCAGTTGGTTCAGGGATTCTCCTGCTGAGGAGTCACCATGGTCAAGGATATGGGATGCCATAACTGATGGCTGTTACCATTTAGACTTCATGATTAGAATTAGGGAGAGCGGGATCTCTCCCGAAGGAATGGGATAGAAAGATGAAAGAGAATTGTCTTCTATAGCTACTCCCCAAATATTGACAACCGGGAAGCATTTCCAACCGGAATTCTGCAGATAACTTGGAAGCTTCAAAGAATCTTGATATTGAGATCTAAACTGGAATACAGTATTATAAAGGAGGCAACATTCTATTCTTTCTGATGCTTGTTCCTTTAATGATATTTACTCATGGAGATGTCATTTATAGAGAAGGGCTTCTAATAAAAAGAAAAAGCTCTAGTGAATTTCAGAAAGCATTTATAAATAAAATGTATTCAAACTCACAGCGATGTTTAAGTAAGGACAGATTTATGGGGAACTGATCTGGTATCTTATCTGTTATCTTAATCTAAATTTCAGGAAATAGATTCTACCTGAAATTTGTTGTTGAAAGTATTTGATTTCCTGGAAAATGATGTTTATAGTTAAGAGGGCATCACAGGTCTTTCTGATGAACAAAATTTTTTTCAGTTGGAAGATAAAGGTAAATATTATGACTTACAGTTGATTCCAAAAGACTCTACATTTCCAAAACAAAATATTGCTGGATATCACGAAGTAAGTGTTTCCTTAGCTTATTCAGAAATCTGTAATGAGGTAATTGTGATGAAAGATTCCCTGACAATTTGTGTAGGATTCCTGTAGAACACATCAAACACTATGGAAATCTGACACTGAGACCATTTTTACAGGGTTACAAAAGCTTCTTTCTAGTTTATAAAATGCACGGCCAGGTGCACTAACACAGAGGAAAATGCAGTGCATTCGTAGAAAAATACCAGGAGGAAGAACCAAGAGTTTGATTTTATATCAGTGGCCATATAATGTCTGTTTTTTTCATTTATTCTTGCTCTTTGGGGTTCTGGATTTCTTAATACCCTTTCTACCTTTCAAGACCCTCTCCCCTTGGACCCGATGCTTGACATTTTTCTCAGATATGGACCGGGACTCCTTTCCTTGGCTATAGTTTATGTTGGCCTCTTAGTTCATGTCTGTTTCAGGCTGTTTTGAGCAAAAAGTCAGGGAACCCAGTTTGGCTCCAGACAAACTTTGCTAAAATATCTCATCATATGCCATCTTATCCCAAGTAATGTAAGAAATAATTTCTCAGGTTTAAAGAAATGCCATCAATCCCAAAATGATGTTGTTAAATCTGATGATAAAACCGTTTTAAATTTTATTTCAAAGGAGGAATAAATAAAAAAAATCAAAGAATATTCTAAAAAAGAAAAAGACTAGGAAGGGGAGCCAGCAACAATAAATATATATGTAGCACTAGGTTGTGATAGCTTCATAGTAATAAGAACTTAATATATCACAAAGGATTTCTCATAAAATGGCCAGGAAGGAAATGAACAGAGGTCACTGGTTAGTGACTGGCAGAAAATCAGTTTATACTTATATCATACACTATATAGTACATTAAAAAAAAAAGCCTAAATATAGAAAAAGAGTTGAATATCTAATATCTAAATTCTGGATTATTTTATTAACCTTAGAAATAAATGATTGACTCACAAAAGTAGAAGTCAACAGATTTAGTTAAAGAGATTTTGAAAACATTTACATCTCCAAAAAAAAAAACACCTTTAACTAAATATAAAGACATACAAAGGCTGTGAAAAGACATATACAGCAAATATAATAAATACAGCAAATTCTGTTTTGTTTTGTTTTTTAAGTAGGCTCCATGCCCAACGTGGGGCTTGAACTCATGACCCTGAGATCAAGAGTTGCATGCTCTACCTACTGAGCAGCCAGGTGCCCCAAATACAGCAAATTCTCTATTATTTAAAGAATAAAAAATCTAGTGGATAAATGAATGATTTGACCAGGAGGAAATATAGTTAACAAAAAGATTTAAAGTTAGCAACCTTGCTAAAAACTAAAAATATACACAAAAGTAGCAATAAGGCTTTTTAGCAATTCAGACATACTTCACACTATTAGAAGAGGCCTATGGGATTGGATATACTCATCTATCCCTGCTGACAATGGGAATGGCTGCAAATATTTTGGAAAACAAGTTAGTACCACATATAAGAAATAATAAAAATTGTTTGCATGGACACAGTAATCCCAGGTCTGAAAAAAAAAAAAGCCAGAATAAATAAGAAGCAGTAGGAATTTTTTAACAAGATTTTATTTATTTATTTGTTAGAGAGAGAGAGAGAGTGGCAGGCAAAGGGAGAAGCAGGGTCCCCGCTGACCAAGGAGCCTGATGAGGAACTCCATCCCAAGACTCTGGGATCATGACCTGAGCTGAAGGCAGATGCTTAACCAACTGAGCCACCAAGGCATCCCAAAGCAGGAGGATTTATGATAGGAAGAAAGGAAGGTGAGCAGGAAGTTAAGAAGTAGGAAGGAAGAAGAGAATGAAGAAAAAAAATAAAGCATTAATTAAATTATGGCATAATGCAGCCATTTGAAATAACATGAACCCTATAAAAAAGCAAGGAAAATGCTTA
The DNA here is from genome assembly GCF_002201575.2 of Neomonachus schauinslandi. Classification (NCBI taxonomy): domain Eukaryota; kingdom Metazoa; phylum Chordata; class Mammalia; order Carnivora; family Phocidae; genus Neomonachus; species Neomonachus schauinslandi. Next base: position 29,266,946 of record NC_058410.1, on the reverse strand, counting down.
CTATGTAATGTGCAGTAAAAGAAAGCAGGATGTGTACTTCTGTACATATTAAATTAGCTACCAAGCAAAAATGAGGATGCATACATTAGGATTAGAAGGGAAATCTCAAAGGTGAAAATAGTTGGGATTTATTCTTCTTCTTCCACGTGTTCTTCCTGTGACTTTGTATCCTTACGACTAGTAATGAAGCACAGCTCATACTCAGGAGAAAGGCAACGCTCTCAGTCATGGACATTTCCAGGCTGGCTGGTAGCCCCACTCTTCATTGTTCACAGGGAGGAGAGAGCAGCTTTGAATTGACCCTGGAAGTTTCTGGAAGAGGAAGAACAAAGAAAAGAATAGGGGGAAAAAATGAAATAGACTGCTTTATTTGCTTATTTTTGAAGCCACGAGATACCTAACAGCATCCACTTTCTACATAGGCACACGAGAAAAGATTATTCAGGTAAATGATTATTCATATTTTCATGCAAGCTTCAAAAAAGCACTTGATAAAAATCTTCTGAATTGGGATTGAGTATTGAGTTACTTATTGGGACTTTGTTGTATTGATCATCACCATCAAATAATAAACTATTTATTAGTCACTCCATTGTACGGGCTGCTATACCAGCCTTTATCTGATAGCAATGCACTCCACCCTAGTTACAAAAACACTTTTTCTAAGAAAATGGGACAATCTGGCCTTTGGGCTGGCTTTCTCCCCCTTCACATCCACCTTACAGTTGTCTGATTGCTTTGGTTCCTGAGTTTGGTCAGAGGGGAGGGAAGCAACGGGACCAAGGCCCCTGCCGTTGGTTTTTCCTGGCTTTCCTTTTTCATGATTCATAACAACATGGTGGAATTTCTCTATTGTTCAGTTGTCATTTCTAGGCTTTCCATTGCTGTCAGCCTGGCAGCCAAAAAAACCCCTCTAACAACCCAAGAAACCACTGCTCTGGCTTGGGATCAATGGGCCGCAGTGTTTCTGAGCTGACAACTTCAGGCGGAAGAGATGTCAGATTTACAACCATACCGGCTTTTGCCTCCTCAGCTGTGAAAAGCTACAAGACCCTGTTTCCTTTCAGTGTTTAAGCCCCAAACTACAACATAAGAAAAAGATTTCTATTTCCTGCCTCCTACTCCTATAGTTTCAAAACTGTCTTTTTTGACAGGTTATTAAAGATCTTTAAAGTTGAGATGTGGTGGTGTGGGGGGGGGGTTGTTGTTCTTTTTTTAAGCACTGACATCCATGGTTTTAGAATATCTTGAAAGGCTAGGTGTGCTTTAGCCTTCTGGGGACAGCATCCGATTGCCATAGCTCGGCCATGGTCTTCCAGAATGCAATGCACTGGCCCTGAAAAGGAGCCTAGGGTGGGGAAGCCTGGGGTTGATAGTCAGCAAAGTGTTACTACAATAAGAATTTTGTATAAATAATTAACTCTAGGCCTCAAAAGTACTTTTAGTGCCAATCTGGCTCATTCCTGACTGTTCAGTGGCTGTTCTATATTGTATAGCTGATGTGATTTGGTTCTTGGTAAAGAATTTACTCTCTTACAAAAACTGATAGGAACCGTAAACTGGAACAGGGCAAGGATCCTGTCAGGACAATTCTGTGGCCAGGATTATTTTATTTATTTATTTATTTATTTATTTATTTATTTATTTATTTACTTACTTACTTACTTACTTACTTACTTACTTATTTTGAAGATTTTTATCTATTTATTTGAGAAAGAGAGAGAGAGAGAGAGAGAGATTGAGTGAGGGGGAGGGGCAGAGAGAGAAGTAGACACCCTGCGGAGCAGGGAGCCTGACATGGGACTGGATCCCAGGACCCTGGGATCATGACCTGAGCCGAAGGCGGACGCCTAGCTGACTGAGCCACCCAGGCACTCCAAGGATTGTTTAAACTCAATATACATAATCAGTCAAAAAGATGAAAAAATGTGCTTTATATATAGAATATTGGATGCAACCCCTTGCCTGCTTCACTGAGGTAGTCTTTCGTATAAAAGTAGGTTTTTCATTATTTTAGTTCTTTTCCTTATCCCACATGTAAACGTTTCACAACATACCAGGTACTTCTAGGAGTGAGTACAGGACATGTGCATGACATGACATCCTGGTAACTTTTTCTGGTTGCTTTTTCAGTAGGGGCTGAGGAGTATCCATCTTCAGTTAGAATCCTGACATTGATATTCAGGCTTCCCAGACTCCAAACCCCTGTACTCAGAGTCACTGAGGCCAAGCTCTCCGCAAGGGAGAATCAGAGAAGAGGCTATGAAAGGCAAGGGTCCCTAGATCCACTCCCATGTAAGGGCCTATTTCTTTCTCTCTTTTTTTTAACGATTTTATTTATTTATTTGACAGAGAGAGACACAGGGAGAGAGGGAACACAAGCAGGGGGAGTGAGAGAGGGAGAAGCGGGCTTCCCGCTGAGGCTCAGCGCGGGGCTCGATCCCAGGACCCTGGGATCATGACCTGAGCCAAAGGCAGACGCTTAACGACTGAGCCACCCACGCGCCCCTGTAAGGACCTATTTCTGATGGATTTATTTCCTTTCTTCTTTATGTTTCTTCCTTGATGTAGTTTCCTCTTCTGTAAAATGGAGGTAACTCCTAACTCATGTGATTATTTAAAGAATGAAGATGTTCAAATGAGTAAAGTACCTGGCACAGTTTTTTGCCAATGGAAAGGACTAAACAAACACAGCTAAAAATAATGACAAATTCAAACTATCATAATCTGGATGTGATTAAACAGTTTAGTTAGCAAACTTGTTTTATATTTCATACATGTGACAGATATGTACCCTTTTACAAATCTTGAATATAGTTGCAGTAGGTTCGAATACATGAATCTATTCCTATTTCTTACACCTAAACCTAGGATCCATTGGATTAAAATGGAAGATTATGCAAAACTATATTTTATTACCAGAGCCCAGGTTTTTTTTCCTTTTTAAAAAATGGAACAGGATACAGGATATAGGAAAAACTTAAAAATACACAGAACCCTATTCCCTTACTCCCACATATCTTTCTTTTTCTTCCAGCTGCCTCCCACAATAGTTATACGGTTTTTGTGTGACATAAGGGACAAGCAAATGTCCTCCCTTACAATCTCCATCATGCCTCATCTCAGCTCTGAATTATAAGAGTTCTTGTCCACTAAATTTGACCTTTTCCTTCTACGAACCCAAACTTAGTCTCATACCCTCATTGACGATTTATATATTTTACAGAACCTCCATGATTTAAAATATCTCACTCTTTGAGGATCATCTTTGAGGATCACCTTTAAGGATATTATGGTCAAGTTAGGTTTATAGTAAATACATTTTGGGGCACCTAGGTGGCTCAGTCAGTTAAGCAGTTGACTCTTGATCTCAGCTCAGGTCTTGATCTCACAGCCGTGAGTTCAAGCCCTGTGTTGGTCTCCACACTGGGTATGGAGCTCACTTAAAAAAGAAATTAAAGTAAATACATTTTGTAATTAGTGGTTTCACATTTTAAAACTCCTTTGGATGTTTTATTTTCTCCAGAAAATCATTATTTGGTTCACCATCATTATATTTTACTTGATATTCATTCTCTTATCAATAATTCATATTTAGCAAAGAGAACAACAAACAGAATGTTGAGAAATGAAATATTATTCATTAATAATATATGATAGTTAAACTAATGTTCTTATTTCATTGAACTGGTTCTAGAAGGTAAACAGAGGTTAGTTTCAGTTTGTGTTCCCTCAACATTTATGTGGGACCCGCTTATTTAGGCAGAGTTCTATTTTGGTGACAGTGGGAAATCACCAAAAATGTGGAAAAAAATGACCCCTGCACACTGAGTGACTCATGTAAATTTAAAAAGGTGGGGACTTTCAAGAGATCTTTTTGTCCAGGTTCCCTATTTCTAGGTATGTCTGTAGTTGTGTTAATAAACAAGCAATATAACTCTGTTTTCTCATGTCTGTGGATTGGGGATGCTAGTGTTCTGGAGTGAATGAAGAGTAACTGTGTGTCTGTGTGTGT
>NC_058410.1:28725095-28920257 GCF_002201575.2 Neomonachus schauinslandi | reverse complement strand
TATCTATCTATCTATCTATCTATCTATCTATCTATCTATCTATCTATCTATATATCTTTACCCTTGTGGTCTGGATTCTAGAAGAATTTCTCTAGTTTGTCTTTTACCTCCCAAATTCAGTTTTTTGCTGTGCCTGATTTTCTGCTTAATACCTCCTCTGTGATAAATTTGACAAAAAATTGGGGGATTAAATGAATTAATATATTAAACAATTAGCCCTGATAGCATTAGCTTTCTTTTCTTAGGGCATCTGCTTTTTAGCTTTCCTATCTTCTTCCTCAGTGTCCATTATTTTTCATGTTTAACATTTTTTTTTGCCTATTAATTTCACTCAGTTATAACGTTTTTTAAAGCTTTCCAAGAATTACATATATCAAATAAGAAACAATAAAGATCTGAGTGCAGTGCTAGGATGAAATCCATGATAACTTGCTGGTCTTTTTCTTCTTTAGATACAGGCTTATCTGGTTCATAATATTCTAAACAACAATGCTCTCACTATAACTATTGCTGACTAGAACTACTTAGTGTGTGTCAGGCATTGATATTCTATGTATATTAATATATTTAATCCTTATAATAACATGATAAAGTAGGTTCTATTATTGTCACTTTACAGAATATAAAACTAAGGCACCATTTTATTACCCTATTCTCTTTATTCATATTATTGAAAAAAACAACAACTGAGTACTGGTTTTAAAATTAATTGTAAAATTAGTTCATATTGGGGAATTCTTTAGGATCATTCTAGCTAAAATAAACTTCACTACGAACAATATTCTTTCCCTTCTCTATATAACACAGACCAACCTTCCTCATAGGCTTGAGGCTAAGAACCCAGAATCTAATAACAACTTGAGTGTTGGAGTTGCATGAAGGTTTTCAGATTTTACTAAATTCTTCACATTGCCTCAGTTCAGGTCCTAAGCTTCTCTAGCTTGAATCATTACAATTGATTTCTAACTGAGCTCTATCTAGGCTTCAAGCCTTTCTTCATTTCTGTCATCCTCTATATCCATGGCTAGAATTGTTTTGATCATTTACTTCCTTGATTAAAATAACATTATTGGCTGCTCAATAACAATAGGTCTTATTTTCTGTTGCTAGAAACTGAATCCTGGCCTCACTTACCTTTCTACTGCAGTCTCTACTAACTGAAAGCAACTAATCCAAGGCCTTTATCCACGCATACAAATATACTCATCATTCATGTCTTTGCTGTTGAATGAATTATGTCACTCTTGACCCTGTGCAACCAATAAGGCTGTACTTCTCTTTATATTTGGGGGGAAAATCAGTTGCAATAATAATCTTATTGTCTACTATTTATTGAGGGCTTACATTGTCCCGGGGTGTATTCTAACCCCTTTACATGCATCTGTTTTATAGATGAAGGAGTTGAGGTTTAGAGAAATGGCTCCCTATTCAGTAAGTGGGCTGCTGGGATTTTAATTTAAGGGCATTCCTTCTAACTGTAAGCTTGAGTTCTTAGCCAGGACACTTACTGTTTTTTGCTTCCTCCCTTCATTGGCAAACAAGAGGGATTGAACAGACACTGCAAACCTGATGTATGCACCCTGTTTCCAAGAAGTAATGAGAAAATTGCATCTGGGAGGCTCTGTCAGGAGGAATTTGAAGTTGTTACTGTCCCTTAGTTGCAGGTAATTGTAAAGCTTGGCAGTATGTTTGCCATTATTGATAAGAGAAAAATAGAGTATTGTCCCTTCTACTTTGGTTAGAGATCAATTCACTTCTTTCATGTTTTCTTTTTATTTGCTGATAAAGGAGAAGAATAAGAGGATAATAGATGTGATCCTTTAATCACATTTCTTAATATTATGGATTGACATAAAAACATAGTTTGCTTTATCTGGACAGATATGGTTTTATAAAATAGTCATGAATGGTCTTTTTGTTTGACTTTCAGAATAATTATGCACATAGCAAGCATATTTTCTGGGAAGGTCATCTTGACTTCCAGTGGATTTCTTTAGGCATTCATGATTGTCACTTCCTGATCAATGTGGTACAAGTTGAAATACATTTAACTGTGTTTTGCTTTAAAGGAGACTGTTTAATGGAATAAAGTAGTTGCTAGAAATTAGAGTTGTGGTTGCTTGCAATAATTCACTCTTAAGCCTGTGAATGCCCTTTTTAAAATCTGTAGCTCATTCTTTCTTATTTTTTTTCAGATATTAAGAAATAGGGATTTCTAATGTACTGAGCTTATGTCCAATAGTGGGTGAAGGAATTGATTTATTTGGCATATCCATGATGACACTAAATTAATAATTCTGGGTAGTTAAAAACTCAGCAGATGTTGAATTAATCCAAGGAAGAGTTTCAATCTAGTGAATTGTTTGACATGGCTGGTCCATCATTAAATAGTAATTAATCACTGAAGGCTTGAAAAGGCCTATAACAAGCAATGAAAAGTTTGTGTATTAGAATGATAATATAAAATACTTGAGTTAATATGCATTTTATATTTTATATAGTAATCATGTGGTGATAAATAGTAAAATATATTTCACTATGTATGGACTTATTATCTACATTTTATATTTATATTTTTATACAGTGGTTATGTAGTATCAGTCTACTGTGTGATGATAAACAGCAGAACACTTTGTATTATATTAAGTCATTATCCAAGAAGATAACACAAAGTTGGTTTATTTTCTTTTAATTTCCTATATGGAATGAACTTCCAATATGCATTTTGTTTCTGTAATACATATTTGAAAATGTCGCTTCTTAAATCATAGAAGCATTGAAAGCATTTGAGATTTTTGGACCCAAATAAAGGATTTGTTTTAATAAGTTTATTATTAGTCATCTGAAGCCATAGTACTGGGTCCCTATAACCCTTCAACTATATGATGTGGATAAGCATGATGCATGAAAGGAAGAGTAATATTTCAAATTGTATATAAAATTGTCAAGTCTTTTATCTTTGATATGTGGCAGATGGGGAGAAGTGGAAAATTAATTAGTCTTATTGAGATAGTGGCACATCATGGGGTGTAGGTCAACCATTGCAAGTTATAGGGAAAGTACCATAGCATTTGGGATTGATCCATATGCAACCCGTAAATCTCAGCCTAGATCAAATAGGAATAGCTCAGAAATTAAGATAACTAACATTTATCACTGGCTAATTATTTACCAGGCACCATCCTAAGTATTTAAGGATTATTAAATCATTAATCTTAAAAATCATTAATCTTAAAAATCATTAATCTTAAAAACTTTTTGATGGGACGCCTGGGTGGCTCAGTCGGTTAAGCGTCTGCCTTTGGCTCAGGTCACGATCCCAGGGTCCTGGGATCAAGTCCCGCATCGGGCTCCCTGCTCTGCGGGGAGCCTGCTTCTCCCTCTGCCTCTGCTTCTCTCTCTGTCTCTCATGAATAAATAAATAAAATCTTTAAAAAAAACTTTTTGAAATAGGTACTGGTATTAATTAGATACCAGTAGGCATAAGTATCTTACAAATACAGAAAACTGAGGCAGGCAGTAGTTAAGTAACTTGCTACATAGCTGGAAAGTGGCGGGGCTGGGATTGAACCCTGGAAGTTTGGCTACCCAGTCAACACTCTTAACTACTTTATTAAATAAATGTCTCCCTTAGGACTTAGATTTAAGTCATAGAAATAGTTTGTTTTCCTGATTTTTTTCTTGGTTAAGATGGAAACTTCCTGCCAGTAACTGTCTAATTTATCTGGAATTTATATCTTAATAATATTCAAGCCCTAAAGTTTGTTTCATTATCCCAGTGGTCAGTTTAATGTTGAGCTTAAGTCATTTCTGAATCTAGTCCTTTGTTTTTATGAAAATACAGAGAATATTCTATGGCTTTCTTAAGGTTTGCTCCTGAGTTCTCCAAGCTATCTCTCCTACCTTTCTCATCTTTCCGTGTTCATAGGCACCAGTCTAATTTAGGTTCTCATTAACTTCTTCAAGGATAGTTCTACCTCTAGTTTCTTTACAATTTATTTTCTGGATTAATTTGAGCAATGTTCTGATCACAAAACCTATGAGTATCTCTCCATTTCTCACTGTATAAAATTTATAATAATTATGGAAACTAACATTTATTGAGCATTTATTCTGTTTCAAGCACAGTACTTGTTTCTGGTCATATAAAGATAAATATAACGTATTTTCTGCCTTTGTGAACATCGCAGGGATTATCTCAGTTTTTACAGCTATCATATGATGTAGATGCTATTATTGGCTCCATTTTATTGAGAAAAAAAACAGGCTTGAGGATATATAACTTACTCAATGTCACAAGACTACTCAACAATAGAGCTGGGATTCACATCCTCACTTTCAAGTCTGATACTATACTCCTGGTCATTTTTCTGACCCTCACCCATCTTTAACTATATTGGGTCACTTGCTGCTCCCTTTCTTTCCCTCCAGCTTTATGGAGATGTAATTGACATGTAACATTGTGTAACTCACTGCTCCCTTATATACTTTTTTTTTCTTTACTTCATGGTCTTGTCATCCCATCCTCTCTGAAAGTTTTTTCCATTTCTCTTCCACACCTCTGTCTGTTGAATAATGAATTGCCCTTCAGGGCTGGGGATGTAATTGACCTCTCCCACCACAGAACCAAAGTCCCTTTTTTTGGTAAACTCATGTAGTGCTGGTTACACAAATGATAGCTTTCTACTGTATCTTAAGGACATCTTGAATTTTGAGATTTATCTACTAATCCTCAGACTGCCTAGCAAAAATTGGTGATCAATCAATATTTTTTCATAAATTCATGCTTTTAAATGATTACTGTCCCTTCTTATCAGAAAGAAACAAGAATGGGTTCAAACTCATTATTCTATTTGGCAGTTTCAGGATTTAAAGAATCGTCGTTAGCAGTTTTTTACATCATACTGATGGTTTATTTGGATCTTTAGGTATAAAGCTGAGCTTTATTGAGTGTGCTTTTTTTTTTTAGTAATAAAAGCTTCTAGTTATGTAACATAACACAATAAAAAAATCTGAGAAGCTGTAACAGACTGTCCAGCAAAGGATTGTGTGAGGCATAGAAGGCGTAAGCATCTACCACATTTTAGCACAACTTGCATCATTCTCTTGTGGTTTAACTTTTGTGATGATGTCTAAACTTAAACAGAATAGGAAACCCCACCTTATATGGATGACTTGGAATGGAAAAGAAGCTCCGCGGCTTTCCTCTTCGGCTGGTGGCTTTGACCTTTGCCACACATGCATTTGCTGTGAACTCCTAACTTAGGTGTCATGTAAATACGAGTAACGATTAACATGCCTTCTTTCGGTTTCCTTGAACAGAACACTTTCCCTCATGACATGTTGTGCATATTTACTTTGAATGAATGTGAATTTCTAAATTTTAGACTTAGGAGGCAGATAAAATGACTGAAATTTACGTCTTTTTTTGTGTGCCTGTAATCTAAGGATGCAAGATTAGGCTCAAATGTGAAGGGAATAAAACATGGGAGAAACTTCCTATTTAGCCATGAAATAATCAGGGATATGAAATTGAGCTCCCAGGCTCTAATTCAATGTGTTATTTTTCATTTAAATGAAAACTGGCCTATGGTATTACTCTGCATCTGCTTACCAGTTGTTTCCTTTCTATTGTGGTTCTTGTGAGCTCTCTGCTTTAAATATATGTATCGCTTGGGATCCTGAAGGATGAAATAATACTTGTAGGTTCAAGATAGTGGTTGGGATTTTGTTTTTAGATTTTTAGTTTAGTCCAAAATGTTTAAAATGTTTTCTCTTAATTGCTATTATGAGTATGTTTGTTTAAGTTACTCCAGAATGGCCTCCACACTCAAGTGAAGGAAAATATTGAAAGAATTAATAGGCTAATTAAAATCATAATCTCACCTCTCTCATTTGCCCTTCACTATTGTGCCAAGCTTGTATGATTGCCTCAGTTTTCCATTTAGCACTGAAGTTGTGAACTTGAACCCTGAAATAGGAAACCTTTCTATGCCTACAAGTTTACAAATTATAATAAACATTGCATTCATGGAACGGCAGCTTCAGACATTTCATGCTTTCACTGGCCTGATGGCAGAGTTTCACTAACAGGAGAAAATCCTTTGGTTTGTCACATTGAGTAGGGTCTGGGCACAGAGAGGTCAAGGAATTGTAACCAAAGGCACATGGTATCTCAGCCTCACTGTTCAGGATTCACAAACTGTGGAGTTTCAACAGAATGGAGTATATCTATGTTATCATTTTTATCATTAGAAAGTTGAGGTTAAGTTATAATGATAACCAATACTGATAGCATTTATCATGTGCTATTTAAGTTTTCTATGTGTGTTCACTTATTAATCCCCTTGATAGTTAGGTATTATTACCATCCTTATTTTATAGATAGAGAAACTGAGATAGAGAAATGTTAAGAAACTTGTACATGATTATACAACCTGTAAGGGGCAGAGCCAGGATTTGAATGCAGGCAGCCTAGCTCTTTGCCCTATGCTAGACTGTCTTGAGTTGTTGCAAAGAGTAAATAACTACATAGATTCATGATTCCAGAATTAGTTTAGCAGCAAGTGCCTCTGTAATTCCTGTGTTTGATATGTTTGACTGCCTCCAGACTGGTTAAACACTTCCTCATGATTCTTGGGGAACACTGATGTGGAGTGGCAAAGCTTTTATCTAGAGGATAAGCTAAGTCAAGATGAGGAGTCACACTAGGCATATCAGGGTATATCAGGGTATCCCAGGTGATGTCAACCAAGTGCAGGGTGTGTTGAGCTGGGACTCCTACAGCAGATTCCAGGAACTCAGAGTTGTCATTTGCACCTCATTTTCTGAAACCAAGTGCAAAACTCTCACACATTCTCATGTGATTTATGCTAAATTTCAGAGCATTCAAAGGTTCTATCACCCTGATATTTCCTTAAATTAACTATATCGATCTGCTGAGCCCATATAGTAAAGGCTTCTGAAATATTTTTGCTTGTTTGCTTTTGGATGGGTAGATGGATGAGTGGATAAGTGAAAAAAAAGAGCTGAAGTACACAGGATTTCAACTTGCAATGGTTCACTGTGGTTCCTAAGAAGTAATGGCAATCTTCACATGATTTGCTCTTCTCTCAAAGCTTTGTCCCCTCCTGATCCTTAATATACAGGTAACGAAGAGGAGCTGGAGCAAGAGGGGTGCTATCTAGGTAGTTTTTGTTTTCCTTCTTGACCACAGTTGTCACAAGATGTGGAATAATTTAATCTCCATATTATTTTCTGTGGTGGGCCAAGAATATAAAGAGGAACAGAAACTACAACAACCAGCAGCAACAAACATACAGAAAGTAAGATGAAATTACTAAGTTAGTAAGTGAGACCTATGCAATGATGGCTTAATATACAACCTCGGTAAGCCATGTTATTAGAGGGTGGTTCCAGTCAGTTTCTTAGAGCAAGGAACTGTAGGAAGAGTACTGTTAAATACTTTGCAAATCAGTACTTGTAACTGAATGCAAAAGATCTATAATTTATACATTTAAGATATATACATTCTACACTTACCTTCAACACTTTGGTTTTCTTTGATTTAATGTATACTTGCATATTCATTGGGAGAAATTGGCAGGCTTTAACAGTAGGTTTAAATAGTCAAAACAAGGTACTGAATGAATAAGGTGACAGCTAATATGTGCTTAACATATAGTAGACATGCTACAAATAATTGGGAAAATGTAGATAGACATGAATTGGTAGATATAAACAGATGAAATGATGGTACCAAGCTCTGAGCTCTGCTTGGAGGTGTTGAGGCTCAGCCCTCTGGGAAGGTAGAATGAACAAGTAAAATGGCTAAGAGAGGCTGCCAGAATATAGCTCCCATCTACAGAGATCCCAACTGTATGGAAAATACTTAAGGATCAGAGGTTAATGGAAGCAGTCCTTCCAAAAGTGGCAAACATGCCTGCAATGAGGAAAGGATGGTTGGTGTTTAAGAAGTGGGTGAGAAATGTTATCAAATAGATCTGGTGTTTTGCTGTAAGATTAAGAAATGGTGAAGGCAAAAGAACTGGCCCAGGCAGACCAGTGATATACAAGGGCCGCCCTTGAGAGCTGAGTGGGACAAATGGCAGAGAACCATTTTAATAAAAATGATTCAGGGCTTTTCACTGGATCACTCTCCAATTTTCTTCACTTAATCTTAAAAGAGGTCCAATGATGAGATTTCCACAAAGCCATAAATACCACGTGCAAAAGAATAAATACAAAATGTTGCACTTAACTTAAGAGACTAATTACTTTAGTGGATGATGGGGAGGGAGAACAAGCTCAATAGCACTTTGCATGAGAATAAAATAAAAATAAATAAAATGAGGCACTGCATTAGGACTTTTAAAATTTAAGCTTGACTCTGCCACAAATTAAACTGTGTGACTTGGCACAAAATCTTTTAGATTCTTAATTTCCTTATATGACAAAGAGGATGTTGGACTAAGATCATCTTTGGGATTCTATCTGGACTTAATTTTATAGTTCTGTAGTTTAGAGGCTTTCACTAAGTACAAATTCAACATGAAGCAGTGCTGTGAATTATGATGCCACAAATCTAGCTCATTAAGAGAAATATAGAGAGTTGATCATCCCATGGTCTTCAACATTAGTCACTTCATTTGACTGGACAATCAAGTTCTGGCTGCCATATATTTGGAAGAATATTGAAAAATTAATAGCACATCTGGAGGAGGGTGACTGAAGTGTTTATGATTCTGGAAGCAATATTCTAGAAGAAATGGTAAGATGAGCTTGGGTTCATTATCCCAGGCCATAGAAAGAGGAGTTCCCTGCAACTTTATTATTATGGTATCTCTTCTTGAAGCTCTAGGGGAAGGTTACATAAAAATAAATAAAAATAAGGACTTTCTAATGATTAAAGTTCACTAGTAATAAACTGGATTGCCTTGTGATAAAGCTGCGTCCCTGACAAGGAAATGTTCAGGGAAGAGTTGAACACCCATCTTTGGGTAGAAAAGTTGGATCTAATGAGCTGGAGGGTCTGGGCACTCAAAGTTGTTTTCATTCTATGATTTTCCGAGTGCTAATGTTAGTTTTGAAATTACTATAAAAAAATTCATTTATTGGTGTCAGATATGACTAATTTTTATGGTAAACTGTTTTTTGATTAATTGGAAATAAAAGAGAGTAATCAGAATAAAATAAAAAATTATCAAAACTCAGAAAATTCCATTCAATTCCAAATAAGAGAAGTAGAAACTGCAACATAGTCTAGAGGTTTATTCTCACCAGCTCCCCTACTCTCTTATCTTTCACATATGTTTCCTTCAGCAGACCCCTTTTCCATCCAATCCTGCCCTGGCATCTGCTTCTTGGAGGGTCTGAACTACACAGTAATAAATGTGAATAAATATAAGCTATTTTTATTTAAATGTTAGCTATTTTACTCTTTCCTCCACAGCTCCAAATTAATTTTTTTTTCTGTGAATGGTTTCTTTCTGTTGGTGGATATAGAATTAATGTGAGTTGGAATTTTTTGTGTTCTTTTCTAATGGAAAAATAGAAATGGTCTTCCTGTTATAAAATAATTCATTATTTTAGGAGGATAGTAGTGATTTAAAATTGAAGCATTTTAAGAAGAAATGAATATTTTAAGTAGATGTATTTAGCATCATTTAATATTAAACTTCACATCTAAATGGACTAGTAAAATTAGTATTTGTGTGTACAAGGTCACTATTAATTTGTAGACACGACTTCTAGGAGAAACAGTGGGGCGGGGTGGGGAGTGGAGAAAGTCAGACACCTGGCCAGGGCAAAGTCCCTCCACTGTCTGGATTTGGTGTCAGCTCCTCTTCTGTCTCTTGTGCTGGCATTTCTAGCCAGTGCATCCCGGATGACCCAAAGCCCGGCATTTCCTGAAAGGTAGCAGGATGGACAGGAAACACCATGTGCTTCCTGGTTTTAGAGGTGGCACAAGGCTGGGGGGCAGCCAGTAAAAGCAAACGTCCAAAGCAGGAAAGAATTTGGTGACCCTGTCAACAGAGTTTTGCTTTTCAGCAGAATGATACAATCACTTCTCAAATTTCAGTCTGGACTCAATAACTACTGAGAACACACTTACTGCAAAACCTTTACTTTCAGGGGCTTCAATTTAATAAGGTAGAGAAGACAAATGCCAACACATTCAAGGGAGAGAAACAGAGACAGACTCAGCCTTAGTAGCCTCAGATCCTGGCATAGCCCTCAGGTGCAATAAGCAAACATTTTTTTTTTTTGCCCTGGAGTTGAGGTCAAGCCATTGAGGAATCACTTCACTGAGAAGGACAGTCTTGAGGACGATTGAGGAGAAAAGGCATAAAGTTATGTCTTTCATGGAGAGAAGGGTGTAGTCATTCTAATTGAAGAGATCTGCAATAGGCCCCAGATGGGAGGAACAGAGAAGGATTTGTGGAAGGAATTTAGGTAAACGTTTAAGGTTCTTAAACATGGTACAGACCCCCATATTTCAAGAAGCAGAGTGAGCCTATAGGGAAAAATATATTTTTACATTATTTAAACATGTCTCTCTCAGGGGGGAGGGAAGAGGACCATGATTTGTGTGGCCTCCCTGAGATAGCCTGTCACCTCTCCTGGTGTTGGTGGCATTTGGTGAAGTTAGGACAACACTGAGTTTTTGAAGAAGGAAGGAGCTTTTATTCTCAAGAGGCCATATAATATAAAGATCAAAGGCAAGGTTGGGAGCAGCGTTGATATGAATTATAGTTCTATCACCCACAAGTCGTGTCACCTTGGCAAAGTTACTTAACATTCCTGAGCTTAATTTCCTCATCAGTTATATGGGGTAAATGATAGCATCCATCACAGAAGATTTTTGTGAGGAATCCCTGAGATGTGGCATGTACAGTGTTTAGTATAGTGCCTGGAATATTTTATGGGAGCCCAGATCCAAAGGTGGCTAACTGGAGGAGTTACTGAAGCCTCTCAACACAGTCTTGCTTGCAAAAATGGGCACACATGGTTTTTAACAATTTTTGTTAAAAATTAGTAATCAATGATGGCTTTATCCAAATACATGACTGATACAATAAGCTTTTATCACATAATGCAGTTTATATTTGCAATACAGGGAGATCAAAAGAACAAAAAGATTTTCTGCATCCTGAATTAGAGCTATTACCTGCTAAACAAACTCTATGATTTAGAAGCAGATAATTAAGTATTTTTACAAGATAGGGATTCAGTGAATATTTTTTAAATGAATAAATCTGCCTATTTATTCAACAGACATTTATTTTAAGTAGTGACACATGCTATAAAAAATAAAAAAGGGTGATGTGAACGTGAGTGGGCTGTGATGTGTAGGAGGGGTGGTGCTCTCCAATTTAGTTTGGGAGCTAGTTCTAAGGTCAAAATTCCAAAATTACTTGAAAACTGCAACTTCTATAAAGTATGTCTAACTTAAAAATTGCCAGAACATGTACAATAACATTCCAATTTAAATTCAGCATTTCCCTGTGGAAAGTTAAATTTTGTTTATTTTAGGGTTCGTGGACTTTTCCTGGTGTTTTTTTCATTCTGTTTGAAAATGAAATTGGGAAAAAAAGTTATTTTCAGTAACTTAAGGTAAATCCTTACACAGGGATTTCTCTCTGGCTAATGTTTCATTGATCTCTACAACACTGGCATTTCTAGAATGCTAACCATTCTAGACAGGACTCTCACTAGTTGATTTTCGTTGACACTATCAAACTGTCAAGAACTCTTCTGATTACTGTAATTTTTTGTGTTGGTATAGTAGTTAATTTGCAATCATACATTGTTTTGTTGAATATTTGAAGTTGACTTCCTGATGACATACTTTTCTTTAATGTGCTTCCCTGTAAAGTAGAATACACGCTTAAATTCTCAGGCTTATACATTAATTTAAGAAGAATTTATCAAGTGCCTATTATATGCCAAATGCTTGTAACATTAGGTTGAATCTTGTGCAACTATTGATATTCCATCTTTTTTAGCTTGACAAAAAAATTGATATGGTTCCACTTATTTAGAAACAAGTTTTCCTTTAAAGAACTTTCAACTGATGCAAAGTTTTAAATGTATAAACAAATGAATGCTTTTACAAGTTGTATTTACACCTGATTAGAAAATTTGTGGCCATGGAAATTTAAAATTCTATAGGTCAAGAATATTTCTGTATAATGAAACTGTATCACTGATACAGACTATCATTTAGAGGAGTTTGTTTTTGTTATTATGTATCCCAGAGTAACAAATGATTTCTTAAACCTTATGCTGTAACCTAAGGAATTACTTATTTGTCTACTTTGTTGTGAATTGAAATGACAATTTAGAATCAAAAGTAAACTGAGGAGTTGAATAGTAGCCTGGGTTTTAACTTCCTGTATCCCTATCTACTCTCTTTCAAAAGCACAAATAATTTCTCTTACCAGAAACCTCCTAAATTCTAAAGTAATCACAATATACACTGACATGGAACAGGAAATTAGAATCGTGCTGGAATAGGGAGAGACATGTATGTACTTGAATTCAGAGCTTTTTTTTTTTTCTCTTTTGATTTAATGCCTGATAAGAACAGTAGCATATGGATTCTGTTTTTATTCAAAGCCTGATTTGTGGTTATGATTCCTGGCAGATATATTCACCACTACAAAAGTCCACAAAAGGCTTTGAATTGTTGACCCTATTTAACAACCTTAAAAGAGTTCATTGTTCTTGGTCCCCTGGGGACAAGGGGAGGCAGGGTAAGGTAGTGGGAGAGGGAAAGCAAGGAGAGGGATATGAATATTGTAAAATGCTGTTATTTTAAACCTGGAAGTTTTGTTTTAATTTACACTTAGGCATTGTTGTATAATGGAGAGAACACAGAATTAGAAGTTAAAAAGATGTGGTTCCAGCGGGCTAAACCCAGCCCTCCTTCCTCCTTATAAACTTACCTGCCTTCGTATCCATTGTTTCCTCCTTCTCCCACTGCAGGAGAGGGAATGACCCTTCTCCCTTGGGCCATTGGGCCTACGAGCCCTGGGACCAGTCCTCCCACCACGGTCAGAATCCCATCCCCTTCTTGTCCTCTTTTTATTATCCTTCTTCTCTATCTTCATCTTCTATCTGATGGATCCTTCCTATCAGCATTTAAACATATACAAGTCTTCTCATTTAAAGAAGGTTCTTCATTCCCTCTAGTTACCATGTTAACTCTCCTTTTCCTTACCTGCACACAGAAAATAGCAGAGAGGGAAACAGTTGTCTTTACTCAATGGTTCCATTTCCTTAGCTCACATTTACTAATTAACCTTCCTCTGAAAGGGTAAACTAAGGTCATTAGTCACTTCTCTGATTGATGATAAGCCCAGGACACATTATTACGATTTCATATCACTTGACCTCATATCAAAGAACAATATAGCTGATTATTCCATCTTGGTGGGAACCTTTGCTACCCTGGTTTCCATGATGCTAGGTCCTCTTAGATTTTTGGCTAACTCTCTAATTTCTCCTTTTCATTCTCTTTTACCAGAAAATCCTCATCCATCTAACTGTAAACACTGAACTCCTTCAAGCTTCAATCCTAGACCTCTTCTCTTTTCCCGAGACCAAACTTATTCAATAGTTTCCTGGTCTCAGGGAATCCTTAAGTAAAAATTATTACATCTACAGCTTCTGGTATGTTGCATGATCAGTAAGTTGTAGATATAATAAACCTATAATATTGCTAATGTTCTTTTGAGGAGAGAATGATAGTTTTCCATGGATATGTTTATTTTGGCCAACTTAGCAGCCTTCTCATTTTGTGTGGTTCCCCTTCTCACTAAAAATACCAACCTGAAATAAAAACTTTAGTTTTTTTCTTTTTCTTTTTTTTTAAATTTTCTACTTGATTTTTTCACACCTCATTCAAGAAGACCTGAAAGATTTATCACAAATTACTACTAAACAAGATGCTAATGAGATGTAATATATGATGTACAGTATATGATAAGAGTTTCTTCCCCTATTTATGACTAAAAATGACCTTTTAGTTTACCTTTATTGAAAAGAGAAAGGGTAGTTAACCTTGGCTTACCTTTAAAAAATCTATTTATTGTATTTTCATAAATTTTTAAAACTCTTAAGGCAAACAGAATAAATTCTATAAAATAACTGGTTTCAGACAAAACAAGGTTTACTTTTCTATTTTTAAATTAATTTTTGAGGTTTGCTCTTTTAAAGGTAGGTTGATAAATTTAATATAAATCAAGTTTGTAACCTGATTTTTTATTTGTTTCAAGTTTTTATTTAAATTCTTATTAGTTAACATACAGTATAATATTGGTTTCAGGAGTAGAATTTAGTGATTCATCACTTACATACAACACCCAGTGCTCATCACAGCAAGTGCTCTCTCTAATACCCATAACCCATTTAGCCCATCCTGCTAAATGGAAGGAGCCCACCTCCTTCCATCAACCCTCAGTTTGTTCTCTATAGTTAAGAGTAATTGTTAATTACAACACAAAGATTTATTGCCAATGCTTAATAGTAAACCTCCTAAAATCATGAGCCAAAGCAATATCAATAAAAATATGACTTAGGATGTGTAAAAGTCAGAGTTTTTTACATAAGACTTTGACAAAACAGTTTCTTACTGGGAGTGACATGATTAGGCTTATATATAGGCCTAGCAGTTGCAATATTATTATGCAATTGCATTGGCTCCTCTCTTTCCTAGGCCTGTATTTGGATAAAAAATTGTTTGAACAAAAAAGAATGAAATGTACATATGTAATATGAAACCTGTGCATGTTTTTTGCTGCAAAAATATATAGTTCTGTGTCAAATATATGAGATAAGCATACATGTATCTCATTGTCCACTGTAAGCAGAAAACTACTGTCCTTGTTTTTGATGCTGGTTAAGTAAGAAACACTCATAAATGAAAGAAGTTGAAACCACAGCAAAATATTCACTATTTCCCTATAAGTGGCAGGATTCTCTGCCTTTTTTTTTTTTTTTTTAAGATTTTATTTTATTTGACAGAGAGAGACACAGCGAGAGTGGGAACACAAGCAGGGGGAGTGGGAGAGGGAGAAGCAGGCTTCCTGCGGAGCAGGGAGCCCAATGCGGGGCTCGATCCCAGGACTCTGGGATCATGACCTGAGCCGAAGGTAGACGCTTAACGACTGAGCCACCCAGGCGCCCCAGGATTCTCTGCATTTACAAAAATCCAGAACTTATCTAGGGGCAGAGCACTAACTGACACCTTGAGTGTATAAGCAAATTTCGGCTCCGTTATTCATCTTCTCTCAAAGTCAAGTTCTCATTCTGAAAGGAAATCTAGAGACAGGATCTTTCACACAGTCATACACTTGTATTGAAAGGGAAAATACTTTTCAGTGTTATTCTCAAGGTCTCTGGATGGTTTTCAAAATAGCTTGAGACTTGTCGTATGCCCCCTCCCTCTCAAACCCGAGTAGCGATTAAAATATTTCAGATTTCCTGTTGTAGTACATTTTTTCTAAAGATATGATTTATTTTTTATTTTTTTATTATGTTCAGTTAGCCAGCATATAGTTCACCATTAGTTTTTGATGTAGTGTTCAATGATTCATTTGTTGCCTATAACACCCAGTGCTCATCACAACACGTATGATTTCTTTTAAATCCAGGAGTCTTGTCACTTGAAGTGAAAAAAATGTTCCTGGGTCTTACAAAGACTTGCTCAACTGGATAATGTGATGAAAAATATTTGCTAGGTAGACTAGTTTCTATAGCCATTCTTCATCTTCAAAGCATCCAGCAAAATCGGGCTTAATAATATCTGGAAAATGCTCCTATAATTTCCTTTCAGCTCAAACAACTTGTTGAGAACTATCCCTCTGTTCAGTCACTGGATTTCTGTATGTAGAGCCATAAGTACTCTCTTTCCAGATTTTTCCACTGTCTTAAATCTATTTTCAGTGAACTGGTCTTTGTTTAATAATAATTTTTATAGTATCATCCAGATATGTTTTCATCTTGTATTCAAGAGTTTTTGACACCAGTAGTTCTCTGAAAAGAAATCAGTGTATTGAGGGGGGTTCCATCAATACAGTAACCTGTGCAGTTCTTATAAAATAGAACTTCTGTTTTCAGATATGAACATAAACATCAAATGTATCTTGTATTTTACTTGTTTTGAGCAACATCCTGCAGTAAAGATTTTTTTTATATTTCACTGTCATTTAGAAATCTTACAAATTCTACAGTGTGATATTAACTGGTAAAATTTATTCGTCAAGCTGGAGAGAAGCTGTTTATTTCCAGTTTATTATATAAAACTTCTTTAGCATCATGTGACTTATCATCAATATGTCAACATACTGGTTGAGAGTGGAACTTTTTCAGTGTTTGTACAGAATCTCGCCCTCACATCTTACTAACTATAATTTTGCCTATCATTAAATTTTCACCAACGAGGCAATTTTTTCTAGATTATAAATTATGCTCCTAATAACTCCTAAATAACTTGCTTTCTGAGCCTTTTCACTGAATGTGACTTTTTTCCAACTAAAATCTTTATTCTGTTTGTTTGAGATTAAAATTGCTTTTTAAAATAATTAGCATCTTTTTGTCAAATGGCTGTGATTTATAGGTGTCTTTCCAATTTTGCTTGAGTTATTGTTGCCTTTTTAGTTGTTTGCCATGCATTGTGTACAATGCATAGGACAGCTGGGATGTAAAACTCATTAAGTAGCTTTTGTTGTAAAGGTGAACTTCCTTTGGGTCCCTTGCTGCACTGGTGCAGTGAATTGACTCAGAGGATGGTAATTCCTCATCATTAACCTTATCAAAACTGTCCATAGACCTAAGTCTAGAACCTTCATTTCTATCTCGTTTGCATCCTCATCTTCAGACATCACCAGACTTGCCCATCAGACATATTTGTGAAACACAAATGCAAATAAAGTATAAAACAGAAAAGCACAGTAACTAAGTGAGAAAATCTTGAGAAATACTGAAACTTCACAATAGAATTTACTTTTACCCTATGTAATCCACATTTTGCAGCATTTAATATAAGAGCAGGTGGCAGGGGGCAGTTTATTGTTTGTGTGTATAAATGTCTTTTAAATGAAAGCTTCCCTTTTATTTTCTATTACTTTGGTAAAGCTCATTTGTTTCAAGTCAGTTGGCTGTGCATAAAGGGAGGTGGGGAAGGCAGTTTTAGGGGAAGAGGTTGACATCATTCATCTACCTTCCTCTACTCATCAGACATCAAAGGCCTTCCCCACCTGGCATCGATGAAAATGGACTCATCCTGATGAACAGTATTCCACTGCTCACTGCTGTGTGGGGCGAAAATTCTGTAACAAAATTGCTAATGGGAATGTTCAGTCACAGCTCATCACATCATGCAGCACATGAAGCTCAAAAGCTAATGTTTAATATTTTTTCAATCATTCTTTCACATAGGAGCCCTGGTGATGTTTCACAGACCCTAGGATTCTGCAGAACTTCTATTGAGAAAGCCTGCTGAGACACTCTCACCTACTCTCATGGCTTCACTTATCTTCTTTCAAATATACGCCTCCTCTTAGTTCTGGGCATATAAAGTTGCTTACTCACTGTTTCCATTTGAACATTTCATAAGCATATCAAACTCAATATGCCAAAACCCACATTCATGATGTGTCCCTTCTCTTTCCCCCACTACTCGATTCAAAAAAGAAGATTGTGAGCCAATTCCATTGTTGCCTACTTCAACAAATAGACCAATATCCACTAATTGCACACATCAGCAGCCTGGACTTCATTCTTTACTCAATCTCCTTAACCCCCATGTTTCATTAATCTCCAATTCCCGTTGATTCTACTTTCTAAAAATCACTAAATTAGAAGTTGCTTTTATTCTCTATCTTCATCACCCGTAGCCAAACTACTCCCCTTATTTGGGCTGAATTTCTAGAAAAGACTCTTAAGTGATCTCCCTTACCTACTATTACCTACTATTAACCAGTCTAATATATTCTCTACTATGTTGGCAATTGGATGATTTTTTTTTAAAAGATTTTATTTTTTTGAGACAGAGAAAGAGAGAGCACAAGTGGGGAGGAGGGTCAGAGGGAGAGGAAGAAGCAGACTCCCCGCTGAGCAGGGAGCCCAATGTGGGGCTCTATCCCAGGATCCTGAGATCATGATCTGAGTGGAAGGCCTAGGCTTAACTGACTTCACCACCCAGGTGCCCCAATTGGATGATTTTTAAAATACAAAATCTTATCATGCCTCTTCCTGCTTGAGATTCCTTAATAACTACTAGTGCATTGCTCTTAAAATAAAGACCAGAGTCCCTAAGAAGGCATACAGTGATGTGTGTGATCTGGCCCTGCTAACCTCACAAGCCTTGCCTCTGACATCTCCCTTTTCCTCACTGCATTCCATTCATGCAGACCCTCGAATCCCCTTTTCTGAACCTCCTTCTAATCTCTACACAGTGGTTCATGCCAACTTGCCTTTGCCCATATAGCTCCCACTCCTATTTCATCCCACTCCTACCCATTCTTTGTATCTGAGTTACAATGTCCTTACCCCAGAGAAGCTGGAAGTTTCTTAGTAATGTGTACTTCTGCCTAATTTCACTTACCACAGTTATTTTTTTAAAGATATATTTATTTATTTGAGAGTGAGAGAGCAGAGTGGGGAGGGGCAGACAGAGGGGCAAAGAGAGAATCTGGAGCAGACTCCCCGCTGAGCACAGAGACCGACTGAGGGCTGGATCTCACAACCTTGATCATGACCTGAGTCAAAATCAAGAGTCAGATACTCAACCAACTGAACCATCCAGGTGCCCCTACTTACCGCAATTCTAATTACACAATTAGTTGCACACTTTTTTGGTTATTATCTATCCCCAAATCTACTCTGAGTGCTCCTGGAAGGCAGAGGATGTATTTGTTGTATTTACTCTCTTATCTCCAGCATTAATACATGCAAAAACATTGGCGGGATAAATAAGTTAAATGAATGAATGCCTAAATTCACTACTTTGCTTCTTGCATGTTATAGTTCTCAACTTCAGGAATAGGATGACAATAATCATTACATAAAAGAAACCCAACTTTCTATTTTAGTCTTTTTAAAATTAATTAGACTTTTTACAGTAAACAAATTTGCTTTTAAGATTTGAAACTTTTAAAAAAATTGTCTACCCCATCTCTTGTGTGTTGTCAGTTTTATGTGATAAAGTACAACTTTACTCCACAGCAAAGTAACAAAATGAAATTTTAAGTTATAAAAATAATTAACTGTGGCTTGAACTTATTAGCATGAAAAATCATCCTATTTATTTGTAAGAGCAAATATAAATATTGATTTGAGATTAGCTTTGCAGCTGTTGAGTATTTTGGTGCTCATTAATTATTGCAAGACACCGTTTTAAAATGTACAAGAAAAATACAAAGATCATTTTATAGTTTTATTTTTCTTACTGTTATTTAGAAGATGGCATTTTGAATTTAGAATTTCCTATGAAGAAAAATGCCTTAAATATATAGTTTTAATACATTTGTATGCCAAAATTAATATTTATTCTCTTTTCAGTTTGGATACAAACCAGCATAGACATGAACTTAGCTCTTTTCTCCTGGGATACAAGAACACACTATTTAGATTCCATCAGAACATCCAGATGTAAATGAACTGTTCATCCAGAGTTCAGAGGATGTTCACTTTGGCTTTAGTCCTTCCAGACTAGATCCATGTCAAAACTTTTTAAAAAAATTAATTAGTAGTTCTGGCAAACTTAAAGAATATTTTTATTCCAGCTTGAAATCCTTTAGATTGCCTAATAATCTCAAAAGAAAAGTTGTCAAGATGTGATCAATAATTATTTAAAGTATGAAGATTAAAAATTAAAGTCCTGATGTGGACTATAAGGTTGTATTCCCCCACGATATTTTTGAAAAGTAGGGTAGATATTTATCAGAGAGGAATCTAAAATCAAACGTAGAAAAGAACATGCCTTTTAAGGTCTTTTCTGTGCTTGCTTAATCTCCTCTTTCTTTCCTTACACCACAGATCCAGGCTGAGGCACAACTACCACTGTCCAAGGCTTATGGCTAATTCCCTGCTGGTTGCCTGGACATGACTGCAGCAGTTGTTGGGATATTTTGACTAGAACAACCTACTGTGGTCATGGGAAGTGTAATGCTTTGTTCTCACAGGTTTAAGGGATGAACATGTGACAACCAAAACAGAATCCCCCAAAGAATGTCAATATGCAAGTTATTTATTTACCTGTCTGACCTCACATTCTTCTGATGGTAATATGAGATCAGCAGATTTTTAAAGTTTAGTCTTATATTTTCCAAAATGGTGATTTGTTTTCCAGAAGTTACTAGCCACCATGATTTGAGATAGTGATAGCCTGGGGTTCTCACAGACCTATTGAGGCATATAGGAGTCTTTTACCCTCCAGTAAAATAAACCTGGATTTGTAGTGCCTGGACCAGAAACACTTCTACCTTCTATTTAATATGTTTGGATTTGTGAAACACATTCCCTGGAGGAATTCTACCTATTACCATGCAAACCCCAAGCAGGACAAATGTTAAGGAACATCATATTTCTAAGGTACATCATATTTATGCAGCAGAAAATTAAAAATAAAAAATTTAAAAAATAACTGAAGGAAAAAGACATATTACATAGGACAACAATGAAAGATGGCGAACTTTCCAGGCCAGAAAACATTGAAATAATATCTTTAAAATCAATCAATGTAGAAAAAAGAATCTGTCTAGAATCCAATGTCCAACAAAAATATCCCAAAAGTTGAAGGCCAAAAACGAAACAAAAACAAAACCAGAAACATTTTCTAGTTGACAAAGGCTGAAAGTATTCGTCTTCGGTAAATCTGCATTACCCATAATGCTGAGAGAAGGTTTTCAGGCTGAATAAAAATGATGCCAGATAGAACTCCAGATCTGCAGAATGCAATGAAGAGCACCAAAAATGGTAAATATTTGGTTAAAGATTAAAGACTGTTTTAGTATTTTTTATATTTAATACATACATACTTAAATATTTTAATTTCTTCAAAAATGTATTTACTAAATAAAATACACATTTAAATACATACATATGAATTATAACAATAAAAGTATACTGGGGGGTTGGATAATTTAAGATACATCCTTAAAATACATGTCCCTAAGTATTGTGATTAAGCAAGTAGGCACTAGATTCCCACCAGCCTGATTGAAATCCTTATGCGACTTCTAATCAGCAATGTGGACTCACACAAGCTATTTAACTTCTCTATTATATCTAAGCCCCTCATTCACAAAATTGGGACTTAAAATGAATCTACCTCCTGCTGCTGTTGTGAGGATTGAGGTAATTTGGGGAAGTGTTTAGTAAAGTAGCTAGCAGGTGGTACTCAGTAATACTTCTTTTTCTTGTTATTATTGTTATTATTATTAAGTACTGTAGTTTGGAGTCAGACATGAGCCTGACTTGTTCATCATCTACCAATTGTGTGATTTTGGATAAAGCAGCTAAGCTTTCTGAATCTCAGTTTATTTATATGTACAATGGTGAAAACCTTCCATAGAGCTGCTGTGTTGTGCTTTCACCAAATAATGCATGTGTTTGTATATAGTAAATGCTTAAAAGATGGAGACTTTTGTTATCTTGATTTCTCCAGTATCTACTGATTTCTCTAGGAAGAAGAAAGGTGAGCAATATTCCTTATCAACCTGTCTTCATTCATTCACACATTCAGAGTAGATACAGCTGTATAAAGCTCTGTTCTTATACAAAATAAGTTTAATATTGACTTTAGCTTAAAAATAAGCTGAAGTATATAAGATTGTATGACTCATTACATGTTAACTAATAGGGATAAACCTTCTTGCATATAGAATTTTGGATTTTAATGATAAAATTATAATCTTTTGACCCTGAAAATTTTAAAAAAATTGTGTATAAAAATGACTAGCTATATCTAGAAAAGGTATCTATTTTAAAAACTTCAGGTATTTAATTTTATGAATAAGATTCAATAGTTTTCATTCAACTAAATTACAAAGAGTTTTACACTGGCTTTGTTCTATTAATGAATATAGGTATAAAGCAGGTCATCTGAACCGTAAAATCTATAGGCCTGAGGTTAGCTAGCTGTCTGTCTGATTTTAACCCAGGTAAATGTGTTGGCTACTGGTGGATGTGTGTTGTTTCATAATGAATGAGTGATCTCTGCTGTTTTAGAGACTGTATCAGCCAAAGTCTGTGCAACTATTATCAATCTGAGCATAAGGCATTTAGCTTACATTTCTTGTTTCCTAAGACTTAATCATCAAAATTTGGTAAATATTTGGTGAACATAGGACTTTCTGTGAGGGCTAAAAAAGTACAAAAGGACCTTCTCCCACATAAGAAATGATCTAGTGGTGGACTCAAGAGAAACAGCGAAAATACACATGAAAGGATGCAGAATGTGCCCTGAGATCAACCAAGGACAATGGTCATACTATTAAATGTGGTCTGTTCTGTTCAGAGCTGGAATGTGGTGACCCTGCTTATAAAGGTGGACCAGATGCTAAGTACCAAATGATTCTAGGGCTGGTGAAATAAAGGGAGGCATTACCCAAAGAAGTTCATGAGTTCACTGGAAAAATGAGGAAGTAAAACTATTATCGTGAGTGGCTGGGGTCATAGTCAGAACAGATAGAATGTGCTCCAAGACTAAGGATAAAAACATAATTGTGATGGGCTGGGAGGGAAGCCAGGCCTGAAGCCAAGGGATGAAAAAAATAAATGAGGGGGAAGGTAATAAAAAAGTTGGGTGATTGAGGAAGCTAGGTCTGTGAACAAAGGGTGTGTACCAAGTCCTTTCCTTTATGCAGTGCCCAGGGAAAGCTCTCTAGGGCTCGAGTGGCCTCTGAAGGCACCACTCTGCCAGGCTACACTGAGCTAAATGTAATTGTGCTGTGCTTTCATTTGAGTGGGTGCCTTTGTTTACTGTTCATAATTCTCAAGAGCCCAATCTTCTTGGTTCCATTCTTGAACTTTCAGTATTCTTATCAACAAGAACATGCCCTTTCCCTCCCCAGCCTCTTAGCATGGTGTCCCCACATCTCTTGCTGATTTTTAATATTTGATTTACAAACAAAATACCCTTCCTAAGCACCCCCCCTTCATTATCCACCAAATCAAAATGCCAAAAATATAGCATTTCTGAGTCCAAGGGATGTTACAGTTGTCACCCCCAATATTAGGACAATAAGCACACAAATTACAACTCTTTTATTCAGAGCACAAGTCCAATACTGTTGAACTGATTCAACAAATATTTATCAAGTATCCTCATATGGTTTCCTTTTTAGGTACATGCCTTGTATAATATCCGTAAGCCTTTTGGGGTGCGTGTCCCTATTCTGTGACCTTTGGTTGGGAGAGAACACCAAGCTTTTGATCGCCACCTCATGCCAGCTCCCTAAAGGATGTGCTGCAGGTGTAGGGTGTGGCTTTACTGATTACTCACTACTTGTGATCCTGCCAGTTTTCTTTTTTTTTTTTAAGATATTATTTATTTATTTGACAGAGAGAGAGGACAAGTAGGCAGAGCAGCAGGCAGAGGGAGAGGGAGAAGCAGGTTCTCCACTGAGCAGGGAGCCTGACGTGAGGCTCGATCCCAGGACCCTGGGATCATGACCTGAGCCGAAGGCAGATGCTTAAAAACTGAGCCACCCAGGCGCCCCAAAGATTTTATTTGTCAGAGAGAGAGAGAACACAGCAGGGGTAGTGGCAGGCTGAGAGAGAAGCAGGCTCCCCGCTGAGCAGGGAGCCCAATGCAGGACTCGATCCCAGAACCCTGGGATCATGATCTGAGCTGAAGGCAGACGCTTAACCTATTGAGCCACCCAGGCGCCCCCTGCCAGTTTTCATTAATGGGAATATTTCCGTCAAAAGTTAGCATTCTTGAAATGATATTTTGTAGCTCTACTATGTAGTTCTTTTTTCTGATCCTTGATATCAGAAGTTTTTATAACTGACTTCTGAGCTCCTGTCCTACATTCCCTTTTGTCTCCTGGATATGAATATGGACTCATTAGTAGATGTTAGGCAAAGGTTACCTCATAAGTCATTTCTGGACTTTTCAAGATGATGTAATGCTTCCTTAACAGAGTCTTAGGAAGAAAGAATATTATTTTCTTCTCCTTTCTTTACTTATTCAAAGAGACTCACACTATATTTCATTATTGGTAGAGATTTAGTACAGCTGGACTGACCTCCCAATGCACCAAGAATATGTGTTCATGGAAATTTGCTCTGGAGCAGTGTGTCTCAGACCTGAATGTGCATATAAATTTTCTGGGGCTCTTGGAACATACAAATTCTTCTATTCAGTAGGTCATTGGATATTATTGAATTTGTGCAGTGCAAGAAGTCCCTTCCTGAATCCTGAACCTGCGGATTATCAGTGTTACCCAGAGTTCCTTAGAAATGCAGACTTTTGGGTACCACCCGGATTTACTTAATCAGGATCTGCATTTTAACAAGATCTCAAGTAATTTGTACATTAAGGATTGAGAAACATCCTGAAAATCATACAGAATTAGCTATGTAATGGCAAAACCAAAAGCACAATTACTGTATCCTTTGATTATATCTTTACTGTGACCTCTGATTATTCCCCGAGGATGTATCTGAATATGATATCACTCCTGTCAAGAGAAGCAGCCTGTCCATTCCCTTGTGTAATAAATTTTGAAACATTAATGTCATTTCTACTGCATATAAATCTATATACCAGTGGTTGCAAATTGGTGTCTAAGGGCTAGATACAGAACAAAGATACATTTTGTTGGTCATTTTGTTTGTCCTGTACATGATTAAAAGGCAGTGTTACTGGGCAGGTTGAGCAGATTAATACTTATTTTCTTACACAGAGCTCATATCTTACATAGGTATCACACAATGCCCTACTGGCATTTGAGTTTGGGATCCCTTGGAGCAATAATTCTCAATGTAAATTCCATGGAACAGTAGTTTGAGAACAATAAGTATTATTTGAAAAAAAATGTTTCCGTGATCCATTAGGTTTGATAAACAGAGTGAAACAAAAACATTTTTTGAAGGATATTTCAGAGGCTTTAAATTATTGTGTACAGTTTTAATCTTTAGCGCAACAGTTCCCAAACTTATTTAGTCATGGAACACTTTGTCACAGAGGATCTCAAAGGATTAAAGTTCTGTAGAATGTACTTTGGACCAGGGGTTGGCCAACTACACTCTGCAGACCAAATTCATGCCATCCCCTGTTTTTGTACTAAGAGCAATTTAAGTGGTTAAAAACCAAAGAAGAAGGGGTGTCTGGGTGGCTCAGTTGGTTAAGTGTCCAACTTTTGATTTCAGCTCAGGTCATGATCTCAGGGTTGTGAGATTGAGCCCTGTGTTGGGTTCTGAGTTGAGCGTAGAGTCTGCTTTCTTGGTTCCTCTCCTTTTGCCCCTCCCCTGCCTCCCTCTTTAGAAAAAAACAAAACCAAAGAAGAATAATATTTCATGACATGTGAGCATTATGTGAAATTCAGACTTCAGTCTTCATAAATAAAGGTTTGCTGGGAACAACCACACTCATTTGTTTCTGTATTGCCTATGGCCATTTTCACGCTACAGTAGCAGAGTTGAGCAGTTGAGACAGAAAACACATATCCTGTAATGATGAAAATGCTTACAACCTAGGCTTTTTCACAAAAATTTTGCCAACAACTGCTTTAGATGCTGCTGCTGCTAAAAAGATCTAACCTCTTCATCTATAACTACTATCTTTTTTTGATGAGTACAGGTGTGCTAAAGATAACATTCCATAGCAAATCAGTGTTTTCTCACAGACTTTAAAATCAATGTAGACACGTTAAAGACCCACTTTATTTAATTTATTTTTTTATTTTAAAAAAGATTTATTTATTTATTTATTTATTTATTTATTTATTTAGAAAGTGCAACTGACTGAGCCACCCAGGTTCTCCTAAATACTCATTTTAATAAATTATAAGGATTTTTTTTTCTTGGGGCGCGTCTGTGGCTCTGTTGGTTAGGTGTCTGACTCTTGATTATAGCTCAGGTCATGATCTCAGAGTTATGTGATTGAGCCCATCATCGGGCTCTGCCCTGGGCATGGAGCCTGGTTAGGATTCCCTCTCTCCCTCTCCTTCTGCCCCTCCACGCTGCTTGCATGTGCTCTCTCCCCCCCAAAATTAAAATAAAATAAAATAAAATAAATTTTTCCTGAGGATTGCCACAAATGACTCTCATTGAAAAAATATGTAGAGTTTAGATTTGATAGCAAACTTGTGCAATATCCAGTTATTACAAATTTTACCTGAGTATATTTTCAACTAATTCCTCTATTATAGCAGTTCTCAAACTTTTTGATCTGAGAAACGCTTTACACTCTTAAAAGTTATTGAAGATATCAGAGTTCTTTTATGTATGTGGGTCATATTCATCAATATTTATCAGCTTAACTAAATTAAAACAGAAATTTAAAAATATGTACTTATTACTCATTTAAAAATTAATATAAATAACATGGGCTTAATGGAAAATAAAAATTATCTCCAAAGAGTGCCATTGCTTGACATTATTTTGTAAATGTCTGGTTTAATAAGAAACAACTAGATTCTCATCTATTTCTCCATTCATCTGTTGTGATAGCACATGTCATTATGCCTCTGGAAAACTCCACTGTATACATGTAAAAGAATGAGAGTGAAAAGGTAAATAATGTCTTGGAATTATTATGAGAGTTTTTGACTTCAAGTACTCTCTGAAGGGGTCTCAGGGGCATATAGGGTTCTCTGTGCTACACTTTAAAAACTGTTACTCTTTTGTATCTAAGAATGAAGGATTAGTTATCATACATACACATGCACACATAATAAAGAGGTAACACCTGTGGTTTCAGCTGGTTCCTCTACTATAGCATTTCTCAAACTTCTTGATCTGAGGAACACTTTACACTCTTAAAAGTTATTGAGGATCTCAATAACCTGCACACAGGCTTACGGTTATATAAATTATTGATGGTCCCCAATTTGGAAATGTAGTATGTTTCAAAGTTTGCTTATGAGTAACCTGATTAGTTGTTGAACTCAATTGACTTGCACTGATAGTATTTTAGGATCAATCTGTTTGGAGTGTTAATTATTGTGTATGAAAATGTATCTAGAGTCCCAGCCTGGATAACAGGAAATAACTCTCTTCTTGCTGACTAGCAATGGTGTTGCAACTTCTGTCCCTGCATCACTCCTCACCAGCCAGGGAAATTTAGAATTTCTTCAGCTCTGAACAACTACTGGGCTTCCCTGGCCTGGAGCCAGAAACAGGAACATGATGAAAATAAGAACTTGGGGTAGGTAGGTGGTAAATGACTTTTCCTTTAAGAAATGCAGGAATTTCTTAAGCATTTTTTCAACCTATTACTTTTGCGTTTTGGATCAAGTCTTGTCTTCTTGTTTTCTGCAAAGCAGAGCTCAATCTAACTGTTTTCTCCATATCCTCCTGTATTTCTTAAGCCTCTCACAACTCAAATTAGCTTAAAGAGAGGTTAATTTATTGGCTCACAGAACTTGAAAGGTATAAAAGGTAAAGTTGACGTCAGACATGTTTAGATGTCATCAGAACTTCGTCTCTCATCATCTCTCAACTCTACTTTCTCTGTTTTGGCATCATTCCCACTTAAACTGGTCCTTTCCATGCAGTGAAAAATACTGCAACCAGCATGCATAGTCTTTCCAGAAGGAAAGAGAGGGAGAGAGACTTGCTTTGTTGTCAGTGCTAACATCTGTCCCAGATTAAAGGCTGCTAATGGGCCAGCCAGGTCACATCCCATCCCTTAGTGGAAAGGGCGAGTCGTTGATTCAAAGTTCCCCTAGAGCCTCATGAAGTGGGATGGAGGAGGTGTTAAAAGGATTCAGGGGAGACAGCAGGGATAAAGTGTGCCCTGCACTTCTTGTTGCTAAATGAAAGCAAGGACCTTTTGAGATTTTCTGAATGTTTTTGCAGTTTTTTAAAAAGATTTTATTTATTTATTTGAGAGAGAAAGAGCACACATGAATGGGGAGAGGGGCAGAAGGAGAGGGAGAATCTCAAGCAGACTTCACATTGAGTGTGGACCCCCAACGCAGGGCTCAATCCCAGGACCCTGAGATCATGACCTGAGCAGAAATTGGGAGTTGGCCCCTTAACCCACTGAGCCACCCAGGCACTCCTCTTTGCAGTTTTTAAATTGTAATTATTAAATTGAATTAACTTGCTATCCTAATTAATTGCTTTGAAGAAAACTGAGAAATAAGAAGCTGAATGATAGATAAGATACAGATTTTTAGATATCTCTCTCTACTCCTAATCTAGTATTCCTCACCCTTGGCCAAGCATGGCTTCATACTCTGGAAAACGTGTCCATTTCTGTCTTGATCCTTCCTGAAACTGATGTTCCCTTGTGTTCTCTCAGTGCAAGAACTGTTATACTTTTTTTATTGAGAGGAAAGCTGAGACCCAGTAAGGCTAAACAATTTGTCCAAGGTCTCATAAATGGTAGAACTGAATCCTTCTTATCCCAAACTAGTTATCTTGCCACCATAGGTGCTACCTCTTTATTAAACATCTTGCTACCCGAACAAGTTCTAGATTTATTTATTCCCTCACCAGATATTTATTGGCAGGCACTGTTCTCGATGCTGAGGATATACAGTGAACAAAACAGACAAGTCTTTCCTCTCAAGGAGTTAATTTTCTAGGAGACAGAAAATAAATAAAATATCCATGATGTCACATGGCAACAAATACTGGAGAGAAAGTGATGGGAAAAGTGTGCTTTTTAATTAGCTTGATGAGGGGCAACATCTCTGAGGTTACACTTGAGCAGGGACCTGAATGAAGCCAGGAAGCATGCCAAAGGGATACTGGAAGGAGGGGCATCCCAGACAAGACAACAGGAAGAACAAAGGTTTTTTGAGTGTCAGTGTTCTTGGCATGTTTGCAGGGAACAGCGAAGAGGCTAGGGGCCTGGAACTAATTTTGGGTAGGGGTGGGTGCAGTAGGGAATTAGGTCAGAGAGGTAGCCAAAGGACACTTTATCCAGAAAGATCAGAGAGATGGAAACTGTTCAACTATATATTCTCATTTTCTGGAAGAAAAAAATTTTTTTTATCATATTAAGGTGTTTACCTTGAGAAGATGAAAGAAGAGAATCTTTCAGCATTTCTACCATTGATAAACAAGTATTCAAGTTTATATGTTCCATCCTTTTACTCTTTTATTCTTTCAGTCAACATTTATTAGTCACCCACTACACTCTAGATTCACTGAAGCTGTGGAAAAGGAAAAAGGTAGTTTTCAGTCCTCCAGGACCCATTGTATGTCATATGCAACAAAAGAATGATCAGGTTGACAAATGCATCTTGCATTGCTGTCCACGCATTCTTTTCCTCCTAAAAGTGGTTTCCACAAGAACTAACTGGAAGCCTGCCATTTATTGACATGTTGCTACAAATTTTTAAATTAAATGCTAGCAATGGAATCAGTGTGGTAATGGATCCATCTTACTACTGTTTCAGAAAGGTTTAAAAGCATTTAATTTCCATGTCACATTCATTAAAAATGCATGATGTCATTCACCCTAGGGAGCAATCTGTTTCATAATGTGAAGTAGAACCAACAAAACATGATTCAAAAAGGAAACGAAGGTGACAAGGTACAAAATAACATTAAGTGGTATACATACACTGATCATGAACCTTCCTGGGATTAGGTGACCTGACAGAAACAGAGAGCTTAATGGAAACAAACCAGAGAACCAAACTACATTCCATTTTCCTCAGAGAAAGAGAGAGAGAGAGATCAGAGTAAATCAGAATGAAATAAAGGTAAAGTTATATGCAGAAAACATTTTTAGCTTTGGTTTCCTCTATACTGAAATGAGGAAAACAGCATAAGGAAGGCCAAGTGAGGGGACTGCATAATGAGCCGTGGGATTAGAGAGGATGCAGATCTGTGGAGTGGCCTCTGCCTTTCCAGTCAGAAGTGCTGCTGGCCAGCTGACACCCACCCTTGCCTAAGGCCATTTTATGTGCCTGGACTTCAGAACGAGAGAGGAGGGCTGTGCATATGCTGTCTCCCCAATATCCACTCCCCTTCCCTTCCATCTCCTTCCAACTCATTTACATTTGTACTTGCATATTTCATGTGGGTCATGAAAGTTGGTTATATCCTATGGCTGTGAGTACTATATTACATTTTCAAGGGCAGAAAATGTTAAGCTGCCAAATCAAATACTTGCCAGAATGCTCCAAGCTAATGAGAAGGTTTGTAAATTACAGTTAAATGGATGAGCTGTGGAGAACAAGGAATACCATGGAGAGCTAGCAGATGGAATTACTGGGGGTCTCACTGGCTCTTCCACTGGCATTTCTTCAGCATGATCTTAGCTGAATTATTTGAGAATTTAAGCCTGTATGTGTTAATGTCTTAAGAATTCCTATAAATTTCAAGCTGGAACTAAGTCAGGTATTATTTAAGCTATTACAATGTTTTGTGCAAAACAGTTGGTCAATAAACAGCAAAATAAATATGTAGACAAATTGCAGAAGTAAGAAGTAAGGACAGTTTTACCATTTGAGTCTGGTTCCTGCCCTGCCTCATCCCCACAGAAAGGAAATTTTATTAAATTTAGAATTTTCCACACATCACAGTATGATTTAATTTTAGCTAGTGCTAACTGTGTCAGCTGATTCACTGACCAATTAATAGAAATCAACTAATTTGGGGCGCCTGGGTGGCTCAGTTGTTAAGCGTCTGCCTTGGGCTCAGGTCATGATCCCAGGGTCCTGGGATCGAGCCCCCGCATCGGGCTCCCTGCTCAGCGGGAAGCCTGCTTCTCCCTCTCCCACTCCCTCTGCTTGTGTTCCCTCTCTTGCTCTGTCTCTTTGTCAAATAAATAAAATCTTTAAAAAAAAAAAGAAATCAACTAATTTTTCTAAATTGGTCTTTCCTTCTTTCTGAAGTTCTTCAAAGTTGTGTTTTTATGTATTTGCTTTGGAGTCAAACAACATAAAAAAATTTAAATCATAGCTCTTTGAATCTTTGGACTATTTTCAAGCCATAAAACCTTTAATTTCAAAGACTTTCCCATTTTGCAACTAAAAGCAAGTGACTTTAAGGATCCCTAGAGAAGAAATCCTTAGGAGTGCCTGGTCAGAAAATTAAAGCAGAAAAAGAATTAATTTCTTAGTTATAGTCCCTACATTGGTTGATCAGAAATAAGACAAAAAAAATTCTTATAATTTACCCAACACATATTTTTATACATATTCATTAAAAAGCATAAAACATTTTTGTGATGGAATGAATTTGATTAAATTAATGTACTTTTTAAACTAAGTTATTTCTCTAATAAAGACAATCATAATGACTAGGAGAATAGAAAACATTTTAGTTTTAAAAAAGCAAATATTATTCCACATTACCAAGCCAAAAACATTGTTATAAAAGTTATAAATGCATTAATTTTAGATGTAGGTTATGGTAATTGCTTGGGATTTGCCTGCACATCAGTAGCAAATTATAGAAGATAAAAATTAGACATCGAGTTAATTCCTCTTTCCTCATGTCCTCTTCCGCTATATAGTTATGCTCATCATTAAAAAGAAATGAAGTAAATACCTGCTAAATATCTAATGTATATGGAATTATGCTGTGGTATCTATGTTCCTTATTTTCAATAAATTGAGTTAAAAAGAGAGGAAAACAACCTGTTAGATTATTTGGTAAAATGCAGTTAGTAAAAGCTTCAGTTTTGATTTTGTGTTATATTCATTTTTTTGGTTGGTTGTTTTTGTGGCATTCATTATGAGGGATTTGTCTGACTGGGAATTAGAGGTAAGAATGGAATAGACCAAAAGACAGGGGAATCGGGAATAAAAAGAACAAGAAAGGAAAAAAAGGACTATGCTTCTGTGTGTTATGTTGTGGAGCTCAGTTCAGAATGCTGTGGGGTTCCATCCAAGGTGAGGTTGCCTTTGCCTGTTGGAGTCAGGAATGGCATCAACAAAGAAAATGCATCTGACAAAAATTCTCATCAAAATACTAGCCAATAGGATCCAACAGTACATTAAAAGGATTATTCACCACGACCAAGTGGGATTTATTCCTGGGCTGCAAGGTTGGTTCAACACCCGCAAATCAATCAATGTGATACAATACATTAATAAAAGAAAGAACAAGAACCATATGATCCTCTCAATAGATGCAGAAAAAGCACTTGACAAAGTACAGCATTCTTTCTTGATTAAAACTCTTCACAGTGTAGGGATAGAGGGTACATACCTCAATATCATAAAAGCCATCTAAGAAAAACTCACAGCGAGTATCATACTCAATGGGGAAACACTGAGAGCTTTTCCCCTAAGGTCAGGAACATGGCAGAGATGTCTACCATCACCGCTGCTGTTCAACATAGTACTAGAAGTCCTAGCCTCAGCAGACAACAAAAAGAAATAAAAAGCACCCAAATCGGTAAAGAAGAAGTGAAACTCACACTTTTTGCAGATGATACAATACCTTATGTGGAAAACCCAAAAGACTCCACCCCAAAACTGCTAGAACTCATACAGGAATTCAGTAAAGTGGCAGGATATAAAATCAGTGCACAGAAATCAGTGGCATTCCTATACACCAATAACAAGACAGAAGAAAGAGAAATTAAGGAGTCGATCCCATTTACAATTGCACCCAAAACCATAAGATACCTAGAAATAAATCTAAGCAAGGAGGCAAAAAATCTGTACTCAGAAAACTACAGAATACTCATGAAAGAAATTGAGGAAGCCACAAAGAAATGGAAAAACGTTCCATGCTCATGGTTTGAAAGAAAAAATATTGTGAAAATGTCTATGCGACCTAGAGCAATCTACACATTTAAAGCAATCCCTATCAAAATACCATCCACTTTTTTCAAAGAAATGGAACAAATAATCCTAAAATTTGTATGGAACCAGAAAAGACCCCGAATAGCCAGAGGAATGTTAAAAAAGCAAAGCAAAGCTGGTGGCATCACAATTCCGGACTTCCAGCTCTATTACAAAGCTGTCATCATCAAGACAGTATGGTACTGGCGCAAAAACAGACACATAGATCAATGGAACAGAATAGAGAGCCCAGAAATGGACCCTCAACTCTATGGTCAACTAATCTTCGACAAAACAGGAAAGAATGTCCAATGGAAAAAAGACAGTCTCTTCAACAAATGGTGTTGGGAAAATTGGACAGCCACATGCAGAAGAATGAAACCGGACCATTTCCTTACACCACACACAAAAATAGACTCAAAATGGATGAAAGACCTCAATGTGAGAAAGGAGTCCATCAAAATCCTTGAGGAGAACACAGGCAGCAACCTCTTTGACCTCAGCCGCAGCAACTTCTTCCTAGAAACATCGCCAAAGACAAGGGAAGCAAGGGCAAAAATGAACTATTGGGACTTCATCAAGATAAAAAACTTTTGCACAGAAAACGAAACAGTCAACAAAACCAAAAGACAACCGACAGAATGGGAGAAGCTATTTGCAAATGACATATCAGATAAAGGGCTAGTATCCAAAATCTATAAAGAACTTAACAAACTCAACACCCAAAGAACAAATAATCCAGTCAAGAAATGGGCAGAAGACATGAACAGACATTTCTGCAAAGAAGACATCCAAATGGCCAACAGACACAGGAAAAAGTGCTCAACATCACTTGGCATCTGGGAAATCCAAATCAAAACCTTAATGAGATACCACCTCACACCAATCAGAATGGCTAAAATTAACAAGTCAGAAAATGACAGATGTTG
Organism: Neomonachus schauinslandi; assembly: GCF_002201575.2. Lineage (NCBI taxonomy): Eukaryota > Metazoa > Chordata > Mammalia > Carnivora > Phocidae > Neomonachus > Neomonachus schauinslandi. Next base: position 28,886,386 of record NC_058410.1, on the reverse strand, counting down.
GCAAGGATATGGAGAAAGGGGAGCCCTCGTACACGGTTAGTGGGAATGCAAGCTGGTGTAGCCACTCTGGGAAACAGTATGGAGGTTCCTCAAAAAGTTGAAGATAGAGCTACCATATGACCCAGCAATTGCACTACTGGGTATTTACCCCAAAGATACAAATGTAGGGATCCGAAGGGGCACCTGCACCCCAATGTTTATAGCAACAATGTCCACAATAGCCAAACCATGGAAATACCCTGATGTCCATCAATAGATGAATGGATAAAGAAGAGGTGGTATATATATCTACAATGGAATATTATGCAGCCATCAAAAAATGAAGTCTTGCCATTTGCAACGATGTGGATGGAACTAGAGGGTATCATGCTAAGTGAAATAAGTCAATCAGAGAAAGATAAGTACCGTATGATCTCACTGGTATGAGGAATTTGAGAAACAAGACAGAGGATCATAGGGGAAGGGAGGGGAAAAATGAAACAAGACAAAACGGGAGAGGGAGACAAGCCATAAGAGACTCCTAATCTCAGGAAACAAACTGAGGGTTGCTGGAGTGGAGGGCGGTGGGAGGGATGGGGTGGCTGGGTGATGGACATTGGGGAGGGTAGGTACTATGGTGAGTGCCGTGAATTGTGTAAGACTGATAAATCACAGACCTGTATCCCTGAAACAAATAATACATTATATGTTAAAAAAAAAAAAGAAGAAGAAGAAGATAGTAGGAAGGGAAAAATGAAGGGGGGGAAATCGGAGGGGTAGATGAACCATGAGAGACTATGGACTCTGAGAAACAAACTGAGGGTTCTAGAGGGGAGGGGGGTGGGGGGATGGGTTAGCCTGGTGATGGGTATTAAAGAGAACACGTATTGAATGGAGCACTGGGTGTTATTCGCAAACAATGAATCATGAACACTACATCAAAAACTAATGATGTAATGTATGGTGATTAACATAACATAATAAAATAAAATTAAAAAAAAAGCATCTGAAATGAGTCCTGAGTAAGGGATAGGAGTTCACCAGGTAGATTATGGTAAGGATGGGGAGAATGTTGCATGCAGGCAGCAGCACCTTCAAGGCCCAGAAGTGAGTGAACAAACTCACTGGAGGATTTGCAGGGAGTTTACATAGCAGGAGTGTTGAGGGCTGTTGGCAGATGAGGCTGCAAGGCAAGCTTGCCAGATGAGCCCCTCATAGACCATGTCAGAGACTTTGGAATATAGCTAGTCTGATATGAGAAGCCACTGAAGAGTTTTGTGTAGGATGTGGGGTTGAAGTGTTTGTGGCATGATAATATATTCTCCTTAGAGAGATCCCTTCTGAGGTTATTTAGAGGATTGAAGCAGGGCCATCCTGAAGATGAAGAGACCAATCAGTAAGTGTTAGTCAGCATATGTTAGGTTATGATGTGGTAACAAACAATGTTCAAATTTCAGTTGCTTAATGCAACCAGAAGGTAATTCCCACTCTCTCAATAGGCCCTACACAAATCAGCGGCGGCTCTGTTCTGCAATGTCACGCAGGGACTCAGGCTCCACCATGTTTTGGCTGCACCGTCTGAGACACATGGCTTTTTTTAGTTACCGAAGCAGGGAAAGAGGTTGTGTCCTGGCTCTTTTATGTTTTGGGATGAAAATGGCATGTGTCATTTCTTCCTGCAGTCATAACTACTTACATGGCTCAGCCTAACCATGGGAGGTTGGGAAAATGGGGGAAAGCAGATGGAATGCTTGCTGAGCACCACGTTCTCAGCCACAGCAAGTTCAGGTAACTAGACGAAAGCTGCTATGGGCTGGAGAGGAGGCAGTCAGCTGTGAGTGGTCTTAACGTGTTAGAAACAACAAAGGACTGAGGTAATTTAGTAGGTAAATTAGTAGGGAGTGAGAAAGAGGCACAGAGAACTATTGGAGAAATACTACGTGGTGCCAGTGTACGCAGTTTAGTGAGTAAAACGGGCAGAGAAGTAGGCATAGGGTAGAGAGAGAGAAGGTTCCTTTTGGCCAGGACTGGTGTCTGCAGAGCCTAATTTAAAAATGTCCAATAGTAACGGCAGGTCTGGAGCTCAAAACAGAGCCAGGTCTAACTACTGATATTTATATACAATCATACAATTATAGCAAGAGATTGCAGGTGGATGATTCTTGTAAAGGGGAGAATATAGAATGAGAAGAGGTGAGATCTAAAACTGTTGAATTGTTATGCAAGCTGGAACCACAGTGATCACTGATTCGGGAATAGAGGGTCAGAATGTCTGCTTCCACAAGACTATAATTAACTGGGTTTTGATGTATGGTTGCAGAGGCTAGAGACACACTGAGAGATTTATGGAGTGCAATATTTATTTGACACCTAAGGAAATAAAGCAAGTGTTCTTATGAACTCCTGCAGAGATTTACTTTAGATAGTGAAGAGCAACTTGACACCACAGGTTATTAGACCCTGGAGGAGTTTATTAAATGAAATGGGTGGAAACACTGATTTTACTTCTTAAATCTCTGTCTCTGGTGCACTGGTTTTCAGACTCTTTCTCAGAGGGGTTCCAGTGCAAGGGGAAGGGCTGCAGGATGCAAGGTAAAGCAGGAGCAGAGTGGGCCATGAGGTCACTCCACCTCAACCAGCTCTGCAGTTACTTGTTTCATATCATAAGATTTCACTTGCCAAAGTTTCACACTACAAACAAACAGAAACAAAAACATTTGTCTCTCCATCTACAATGTTAAGAAGCCTTAGGGGAGGCTTTCATCGTTTCTTGGTTGTATTATTTTATTGTACCTCCCATTGATCTCCCTACCTCATCCTCCCTTTGTAATCCACCCCCTACACTGCTCCCAAAGGGACCATTGTCAAACACAAATCAAATCCTGGCATTTACCTCTATAGGCATTTATTGACTTCCTATCACTGTTAGTGTAATGTTAAACTTTATAGAATGGCACTTAGAAAGCACTTCATGATTGGCTTGGACTCACCTTTCTCCAGCTCCGTTTTCAGGATGTGTCCATTTGTTCCATGTGCATCAGCCATAGCAAAAGATTTGTACTTGCAGTGCCCTGAAGGTCGAGAAAGTCTTCTGCGTAGCTAATGCAACTTTTCAGTTGCAGCTTCAGCACAACCTCCCTTTAGAAGTCTCTCCAACATTGCTACTCCTGTAGGAGTTCTCCTTTGAGACCCCGCAGCAACGAAATGCATAGCACCCACCCCACATTATTGCATTAATGGATGTTTTGGGTTGTCTCCTCACTGGGCTATGGACAAGCACCTTGGGGAAAGGGACTGGCTCATCAATTCAGTTCCCTCAGACCTTGGCCCTCAACTTTGTTGTTAACAAGTTCATGAATCTCCCTTTGTAGAGATTGTTAAAAGCAATAGATTTTTATGTGTTTGATTCATTTGAAAATATTTGGTCAGTGAATCCAGACTAGAGGGCATCTTAAGGTTCCGTCTGTATTTTTTAAAATTTTTTAAAATTTTTTACATCTTTAGAACTTAATAGCCCTTGTAAATATAAATTTGAAAATAACATTTTAGAATATTAGGAAAGACTTTTTGACTCTTTAGAATATAAATAAAAATATTCAATATAAAAATGATTTAAAACAAAAATTTGGATAAAAAGCTCTCCTTTAATGGAAAATATTACTGTAGTCTTCCTGTTTCAAATGTCCTAAAGCATTACTTTAGCAGCCCAGCCACACATGTAATAGCACCCATTTTCTACAAGACAAAGTTGAAACTCCTCAGCCTGATTTCCAGATCTTCTGAAGTCTGACACCAAGTGATTTTTCAACCACATTTCTCACTAATCTTTGACACAATTTATTTTGGCCTCACTTAGATCTTTTCCCCTGATATTTCTATTTCTTCTACTTGATTCTTGGTGGATATTTCCAATCTGAAGATTTATATCTTCTTATTTCAGGACTATTCTCCATTTTTAAATTTTAGAATATTGTCTGTCCACTCTTGGTTCACACCTTTGGACTTTCTGTGAGGCAGATATTAGGGTTTCTATGGTTCCTAACTTCTTTTTTATGTTCTCCACTGCTGTGTCTTTCTCCATCATGCTACAGAGCTGTTCTGTTCTATCTTTGAATTTATCTTTAATTATGGCTTGCCTTCTGTATAATCCGCTGAAATTTTTTTAAAAAGTTAATGACTGTACTTTTATTTGGCTTTTTAGAATTTGTTTCATAACACTCTGTTTTTATTTTACAGGTGCAAATTATTCCTTTATATTTTAAACATCCTTATTACAAATTCCCTTTCATATTGTTCTATTATTGCTAGTTCCTCATGTTCTAAGAACTGTCTTTCATGCTGAGTATTCTATTTTGTTTTAGGGTTTTGTTTGCGAGTTTTTTTCGGAGTGAATTATCTTTTCTAGAGATCCAGATAACCACCCTGGGGTGATTTTCACTGACTTGTCTATCAGTACTTTCAAGACATACTCATTCTGAATTATTTTTTGTATTAGTTTTTTAGCCTGGTATTCTCAGAGCGCATTGGTAATGAGAACTCAGTTCCTACTGCCTTGGACAGCTTAGTCTTAGGGTTCTAATATCCCTAGAAGACTCTTTTTTTACCCACAGGGTGGGGCTGTTGGCTCATTTCCATTGGCTACCATGGGTACACAGGCAGAGATGTTCTGGATCCTTCGTGGTTTGTGTAGTGGGGTGTTTCTGCTGATTTTGTGCAGAGAGCCCAGTTCTGATTCCTGCTGTGCACACATTTTCCTGGGCTGGGTCCTGACCTTGAATGGCCATGAACACAACAGGCTTTGAGACCTGTAATCTCTCCCATATTCCCTTTATATATCTAGCATGTGGAGATTTCCTTTTTTTGCTTTTGAATTCTGCTATATCTTTAATATTTAAAAATACATGTTGTCTCTATTTCTGTATGTTTGGAAATGTTATTTTCAATTGACTGGAAAACTGTCTACTTCTTTTGAGTATCCAGATATTTACTCTTTTGTTTCTGTTGTTCTCTCCACTTTGAATAATCTCTCAAATTACCTCTGCCTGTTGCAAATTTCTTCTAACCTTCCAGGATTTAAGGGCTTGCTGAAGGTAAGCTCTTCCATGCTTTTTTCCCTCCAGGGACCAAATTAACCCTTAATTAATTAGTTCCTTATCTGAACACTTTGGCATCCATTTGATATTAATCATATTTAGTTAAAATTATTTTCTGGCTATTATTTGTATTCTAGTGAGATTATAAAATTTTTGAGATTTGGGGTCATTTCTTAAGTTTCTTGGATTTCTCCACAGTGATATATACATAACTGGGCATTCAAATGAATACTTCCTAGTGGAAAAATGACTGAAAGAAAACATATGCTAGAATTAAGAATGATTTAAGAATAATTTTACAGTATTTTAGATTAAAATTTGTAATTTAGATTAAATTTAAAAGGATCCAAGCCATCCAAGAAAACAAGATTTTTTTGAATTTCATTTTCTGTTGTTTTCTGCTTAATCATTTTATTCTCAATTCATGAATTTATAAGGCCAGAGAGATTTCATACAGAGTCCTAGGTTACTGAAGGAGAACAGAAAATTTTATTTCAAGCAGTATAAAATTAATATGATAGATAAAATCTGAAAGGAATGCGTTTGTGCCAACAAAAGAATCTTCCTTAAACCAGTGAGGGAAATTGGCTACTTTTGTGAATGTCTGTTTAGAATTTGGTCCTGAGTAAGTGAACTAACAAGCAGTTGATTCTGAGTTACTTTCACAGGGAAATGTTTCTGAGTTCCAGTTCATAGGAGCCCAGGAAGGTATGGGATGCAAATTACATTCCAACATGAACCAGCCAATCAAGCCTTGAACACTTTTGAGGTCTTTGGCTTTGCCTGTGAACATGGGAACACCCAAGGGCACCTTCAAATTAGAAATAAACACACTGTTTTATAGAGTCCTAATGTGTAATTTCATAGAAATTTAAGGGATGCCTTTTTATAGTAGCAGAGTCTTATAAAGAAAATAAAATTCAGGTAAGGTTAAGTCCTTTCCAGTCATAAGTGTATGTAAATGACCTTTAACTCTAAATTCAAATACTTTGGGCATTTCCCAACTGCCCCTCCCTCATACCTTGTAGATAAAACACATGGTACAATATTTTAGTTCCAACGTAGTTTTTATAACTTATTGGATAATAACACATCAATAAAAATAATAGCTAACATTTATTGTATAATTGCCTTATGTCAAGCTATATTCTTATACTTCAAAAATATCTCATTTAATACCTAAATAACCCTATGATGTCACCATAATTATTATCTTCCATTTGCCAATGGAAAAAACTGAGATATAGAAGGGTTCATTAACTTACCCATGTCACAAAGTAATCTTCAGCTATTCTGGAATTCCTGCTGGCCTTCTATCCATGTCACTACCTTAGAAGACATATTCGTTTAGGGTTCTCTTAGAGCATTTATATTTTATTGAGGTTAGAGGGGAAAATGGCAGTGTTGGTTAACTCATTACCACTTGTTGCCATCTAAACTCAACTCCTTCCTTTTGTGTCATGGTTTGATTATAAATTTCCTTCTAAGCCTCTCTGGAAACTCCATTATCACCATTAATCTTGGGTTTAAAAGGATGGGTGCTAGCTACCATCTGAAAGTGGACATATCTAATGTGGATTAAATGTAAATTCAAAACTAATGACTCCAAAATCCATCATTAGGTGGCCCATCATACCTGTGTACTTTATGCTTTCTTCACCCCACACTCTAATCCAACTTGTCTTCTTGCAAGCCTAGATAGATCCTCTTGTTGGCTCTCTGGGGGCAGGCCACAAATTATGCTGTGTGCCTGGAGCCCCTGCTTGCAATTTTTTTCCCTTAGAGAGTTGTATGCTTTAATACTGACTGGCAAAGAAATGAAGTTTGGAAACTATGACTTCTGAAAAGCTTATATTTTAATATTTAGAGCAGATTTGTTTAAGGGAAGGATATGGCCAATGCTCTCTTTCCATGTTTTCAATAAAGGCTTAGATATTGGATTTTATGTTTGTTTAAAACAATATTTTAAACTCAGAGAATTTTGGATAAGAAAAAAAGAAATGAGGTTAACATAAGTAAACTTTTAAAAATTAAATTATCTTAGCTACAGAATATATTACTGGAAGAGGTTTTGAAAGCTTCTCTAGAGGTCCTTAAGTTTTTTTCACCTGTACTCCTCAAGATTGGATGGTGGGGGTTGAGGTGAACTCTGCTATTTTAAGCTTCCTTCCAGCTTTCTGTTGGTTATTTATAATTCTACTCCAAATGGAAAATACAGGCCTTTCTAATGTGTATTAAGGGAAGAAGCAACTTTCTGATCCCTCTGAATACAAATATGAGATGATGATGGAAAAATTAAGGATGTTGGTGCCATAATGCTCTATTCAAACTCTTAGATAAAATAAGCAGGATACCACATTTTAACAAAATTTCTTAACTTTGATAAACTAGACTTAACTTAGGAAGCTTATAAAAGTACAGATTTCTGGGTTTTCACTTTTTACCCTCCCTTCCTGCACTGAGATTCTGAATGTAATTGTTTTGGATGAGCCTGATGCATTATATTTTATTGAATATATATGTTTACCACACAGCCACTTTGGAAGACAGTTTGACAGTTTCTTACAAAACTAAACATACTCTTACCATAAGTTCCAAAAATCACCCTCCTTGGTATTTACCCAAAGGAGTTGAAAACTTACATCCAAAACAAAAACCTGCAGATGGATGTTTATAGAAGCTTTCTTCATAATTGCCAAAACTTGGAGGCAGCCACAATGTCCTTCAGTAGGTGAATGGGTAAATAAACTGGTATATCCAGACAATGAAATACTATTCAGCTAAAAAGAAATGAAGTATCAAGCCATGACAAGACATGAAGGAAACTTAAATGCGTATTACTAAGTGAAAGAAGCCAAGCTGGAAAGGCTATATACTATATGATTCCAATTATATGACCTTCTGGAAAAGGCAAAACTGTGGAGATAGTAAAAAGTTCAGTAGCTGCCAGGGGTGGAGATGGGAGTAGGGTAGGAATGAATAGGCAGAGCACAGATAATTTTTAGGGCAGTGAAAATACTGTATGATACCATAATAATAGAGACATGTCATTATACAGTTGTCCAAACCTATAGAATGTACAATACTAAGAATGAACCATACTGTAAATTATGGCCTTTGGGTAATAAAAAGGTGTCAATGTAGGTTTATCAGTTATAACAAATGTATCACTCTGGTGGGGGATGGTGATAATGGGGGAAGTTCTGCAGCTATGGGAGCAGGAGGTATATGGGAAATCTCTGTACCTTCATCTTAACTTTACTATGAAAAATAGAGTCTTAAAAAGTCTTGGGCAGTTGGATTGGGTCCAGTTTCTCCACTATTACTAAAACAGCAGATAGTATCCCAGAGCTTATTTGATTCCTGCCCTGATCCATATTCCTAAGGTGGGTCTCTAGAGGAAGGAGTTACATTCAGGGCCCTCTGTACATACAGGCCTGACTCTCACAGTTAGAACCTGTGCGTGGAGCCTGCTGGAGATTCTCTCTCCCTCTACCTCTGCCCCTCCCCTTGCTTGCACATGCACGCTCTCTCTCACGTAAATAAATTTTAAAAAATCTTAAAATAAGTAAATAAATCTTTTTTTATTATGTTATATCACCATACATTACATCATTAGTTTTTGATGGAGTGTTCCATGATTCATTGTTTGCGAATAACACCCAGTGCTCCATTCAGTACGTGCCCTCTTTAATACCCATCACCAGGCTAACCCATCCCCCCACCCCCCTCCCCTCTAGAACCCTCAGTTTGTTTTTCAGAGTCCATAGTCTCTCATGGTTCGTCTCCCTCTCCGATTTCCCCCCCTTCATTTTTCCCTTCCTGCTATCTTCTTCTCTCTTTTTTTTTTTTTAAACATATAATGTATCATTTGTTTCAGAGGTACAGGTCTGTGATTCAACAGTCTTACACAATTCACAGTGCTCACCATAGCACATACCCTCCCCAATGTCCATCACCCAGCCACCCCATCCCTCCCACCCCCTACCACTCCAGCAACCCTCAGTTTGTTTCCTGAGATTAATAATTCCTCATATCAGTGAGATCATATGATACATGTCTTTCTCTGATGACTTATTTCACTCAGCATAATACCCTCCAGTTCCATCCATGTCGTTGCAAAAGGCAAAAGTTCATTCCTTTTGATGGCTGCATAATATTCCATTGTATATATATACCACATCTTCGTTATCCATTCATCTGTCAATGGACATCTTGGCTCTTTCCATGTTTTGGCTTTTGTGGACATTGCTGCTATAAACAACAGGGTGCACGTACTCCTTTGGATCCCTACATTTGTATCTTTGGGGTAAATACCCAGTAGTGCAATTGCTGGGTCATAGGGCAGCTCTATTTTCAATTTTTTGTGGAACCTCCAGACTGTTTTCCAGAGTGGCTGCACAGCTTGCATTCCCACCAACAGTGTAGGAGGGTTCCCCTTTCTCCACATCCCTGCCAACATCTGTCGTTTTCTGACTTGTTGATTTTAGCCATTCTGACTGGTGTGAGGTGGTATCTCATTGAGGTTTTGATTTGTATTGATGCCGAGCGATGTTGAGCACTTTTTCATGTGTCTGTTGGCCATTTGGATGTCTTCTTTGGAAAAATGTCTGTTCATGTCTTCTGCCCATTTCTTGATTGGATCATTTGTTCTTTGGGTGTTGAGTTTGATCACTTCTTTATAGATTTTGGATACTAGCCCTTTATCTGATATGTCATTTGCAAATAGCTTCTCCCATTCTGTCAGTTGTCTTTTGGTTTTGTTGACTCTTTCTCTTGCTGTGCAAAAGCTTTTTATCTTGATGAAGTCCCAATAGTTCATTTTTGCCCTTGCTTCCCTTGTCTTTGGCGATGTTTCTAGGAAGAAGTTGCTGCGGCTGAGGTCAAAGAGGTTGCTGCCTGTGTTCTCCTTTAGGATTTTGATGGACTCCTGTCTCACATTGAGGTCTTTCAACCATTTTGAGTCTATTTTTGTGTGTGGTGTAAGGAAATGGTCCGGTTTCATTCTTCTGCATGTGGCTGTCCAATTTTCCCAACACCATTTGTTGAAGAGATTGTCTTTTCCATTGGACATTCTTTCCTGTTTTGTCGAAGATTAGTTGACCATAGAGTTGAGGGTCCAAAGAAAAATGGCTGGGCTGAGTTGATATGTGCTAGATTTCAAAGAATTAGTACAAAAAAAGAATGTAAAATATCTCAATTTTTATATTGAATGTGATTAAGGTGATACTACTTTAGGTATGTTAAGTTGAAAAAATATGTTATTAACATTTAAAACTATATTTTTATATGAGATATAAGAGATATAACAGAAGATAATGTAATAAGTATAATATACCTAAAATCTATTTATCACGTTATTTATTTATTTATTTATTTATTTATTTATTTATTCACTTGTAGTTGAAGATCAGTGCTCATGAAGGCCACTTATTTAGTTGTTAGATAATGCCAGACAAATTCATGATGCTTAACCAACTGAGCCACCCAGGCGTTCCTAGAGGTCTGTATTTCTGATTTCTGATACTTTCTGAGAGTTTAATCAACAGTATTGAAGTAGAGCAGAGGAAATGTACTTTTGTAGACCATATAGAGCACTCTAAAACTGGATTCCAAATGCTCATTCTTGACATTATTCAAATAATGTGCACATAGAACATTCATGATCTATTCAAGGAGCAAAACCCAAGTCGTAACAATGATAGACCTGCTTTGTCAATATTGCTTTAGTCTTAGAAGAAAAGGTTTTAAGGCAATTTCATTCTAAAAGCCTTACTGAGTACCTATTATTTTCAATTCACTGCACTTAGCAATGAACATAAGATGCAGGTGCTCTCTTCTCTCTTCCAATTCTTCAAAGGAAAAAGCATTTTCATTTAATTAGGTGACAAGATACATTGCTAATTGGTCATGCCAATTCTCTGATCATTTGTAGTTGCAATATGGCGTCCTAAATAGAATCACAAAACCTTGTGATTTACTTCACTTTTTCTATGTAGTTTTATAAGATATATACTATAAATGCAAATTAACTTCAAATAACTCCTGTCTTCTAAAAATCAGGCATGAGCTAATGCTTCCCACAACTCTGATATTTGGAATACTTCCATGGTTAATGGATTATATAAATTCTATAATTAATTATATTCTCATTATCTAGACGAATTTGTATAAAAAAGGAGCTTGTAGGTATTTGGGTGGGGGTGGATTAGAGCATATTAACACATTTTCTATATCAATTAACTACTTTTTTTTTGCATTTTTAAATTTTATTATGTTATGTTAATCCCCATACATTACATCATTAGTTTTTGATGGAGTGTTCCATGATTCATTGTTTGCGTATAACACCCAGTGCTCCATTCAACACTTGCCCTCTTTAATACCCATCACCAGGCTAACCCATCCCCCCCTCCCCTCTAGAACCCTCAGTTTGTTTCTCAGAGTCCATAGTCTCTCATGGTTCCTTTCCCCCTCCAATTTCCCCCTCTTCATTTTTCAATTAACTACTTTTAATGTAAATTTAAAAGTTATCAGATAAACTGAAGCATTGAAAAAACTAATTTGGGAGCATTGTAGGAAGAATAATAATCTCCTGGATATTCAAATTTGGATGCCGTTTGGAATCATTTGGAAAGTTTTAAAAACATACTGATGCCTGGGTCTAACTCCCAGTGATTCTGACTTAGCTGGTCTGTAGTATGGCCCAGGCCAGGTAATGCTAACATGCAGCCAAGTTTGAAAACCACTGGTCTAGAACCAAAAATCTAGTTTATTATTGCTTCAGGGTATGCCCCACCTCCAGGCTCTTGGACCCTTTCTGATTTCATAGGCTTGTCAAACAGTTTTGTGATGTTAACTTCATTTCCCAAGTAGGTATTCCTTCTGGGAAGAGATGGTTCTATTGTAAATGATTAATTGATTTTAAAGTCAAATCAGTCTTTGGTGAGTCCAAGCTATGAAAAGTAGTGACCTCCTCTCCTGTACCCACCCCCAACCAAGCTGATTGGCCTTGAGTATGCCTACCCTCATCAAGATACCAGACCTCCTGAGCTGGCAGGCCAACCCTAGTAAAAAAAAGATAACAGCCACTTGAAGTCCATTCCATTTTGTTAGTCTGCTTCCCCCAAAGTACTACATGCTGGTTCCTTACATCTGCTTAATCATGCTCTTGGACCAGTAGTTCTCTATCCTAGTTGTATATTAAAATCACCTGGGAGGGGGCACCTAGGTGGCTCAGTCAGTTAAGCAACCAATTCTTGATTTCCATTCAGGTCATGATCTCAGGGTCCTGAGATTCTGGGAGATTTTTTGCATTCTGAGAGACATTAACAGGAAAAGACAAATGAAAGTTTAATAACATGTATACCTTCTGTATATATGGGAGGTAGCCAGGAAAACTGAATAACTTCTGAAACATTTCTAGCTAAAGACAGAAGAAAGATGTTGGGGGTTGTGGGTGGGGGTAAGGGGAGGAGAAGGCCAATTATGAAAGTTTGAGGGGGGTGGGGGGTGGCAAGAAGCTAGGGTAATATTGTTATGGAGATTTAAGTTGTTGCTTTCTGCATTGATAAGTTTCTAGAGATTTAGAGTCATCCTTTTGGTACAGAGAAGGAGACACCCTTTTAAATGTAAATATTTCTTACAAAAGGGTAACTTCTCCTATTTTCAGAGCTTCTGCCATGTCTGCTGTTTCTTAAAAATAATCAGCTTAAAACAGTCCTTATGCCAAGGCACATATTTTGGAGTGGCAAATTCTACTCCCCTTAAACCCTGAGAACCAGTGTCTTAAGGTGTAATGCTCTCACATATTTACCTAAAACACTTCTGAAATTGTGGGGTTTTGTTTGTTTTAGCTGATATTCTGAAGCTGCAGAGATGTGGACTTATATATCTTTTTAAACTCTAACCCAAGCTGGTTTGTTTGATGATGATAGATATTATTAAAACGCTAAAAAATATATTAAATAGAACTGCCTGGTAATACACTTACATAGCCTTTACTTTGGCCAGGGGCTCTTCCAAGCATTGTACACAAATTGAATTGTTTACTCTTCCCCCTTTTAGAGATGAGGGAACTTGCCCAAGAGCACACGCTTAGGGTTAGGGCCAAGATTCATATGAGCCACTCTGGCTCCAGAGGCAGTAAGCTTAACCACAGTGACCAATGGCTGTGTTTGTTACATCTGCCTGATGCAATGAGGTAGGTAATATTCTTACAATACTATTTTACAGGTAAGGAACTGAGGTACAGAGAAACTTTCCTAGGGTCCTCCAGCTCATTAGTGGCAGAACTAGAATTTAAACTCAAGCAGCTTGACCCTAAAGTTCATGCTTTGTCAATGATCTAGACTTCTTTCACAAATATTCAACTGATGCTGCTTTTCAGAAACATATGTCACTATATATTGGAATTTGATATTGCAAATTTCATGTATGCTTCTGGGCTTATTCTTTTTACCTAGAATTTTACCCAGGATTTTTACTGTATTACTATTGCGTTGGAGAAGCCATTTATAAAGGATGATACAGCTCCTTTATTAATATTAGCTCATGGCTTCAAAATTTCTTTGATTCATACATATGTTAGGCACCATAAGTTGCATGTACAAAGAAGAAAAGATTCTCCATGCCCCTCCCCAAATCTTTGCCAGTTCCCATGTCCAAAAATACTTTTAATTTCCTTTATTAGTTTGGTGTGTCCTTAATTTAGTATTAAAAATCCAAATTTCTTCCAGCTACTGGACATTTCCCATTTCAAACTTTTAGAAATAAATTACTCAGAATTTTACAGCAATAACTATGTAAATAGGACAAATACATCTCAGCCCTTGGCAAGTGGCTTGAGAATTGAAACAGTTTTACACTGTGGATTTCCATCAGTGTTATAAATTTATTGAGCCTATTCTTTGTAAAATGAATCAATTCTAGATTTTAAGAGGGGATTTTAGAAGTTCCTTGTTTCACGTTTTAATATGCAAACAAATCACCAAAGGCTCTTGTTAAAAAATGCAAAAATCTGATTTGGGAGGCAGGAGGTGAGATGCTGGGTTCCATATTTCTAACAAGCTCCCAAGTGATGTCGATGCTGCTGGTCTGTGAACCACACTTTGAATAGCAAGGACACTGTGCTGGTAAAGTGGCTATCTAAGGGAGGAAAACATAGCTTTGATCTGTGCTAATTTCCATGATATAAATACTCCCACAATGGCCAAGTTCCATACCAACATTATTATCACTGAAAACTAAGTTGGGAAGAGACATGCAGCATAATATATACAATGGTCTCTTGAGAGCAGGCGTAAGGCAGCCTTAGCTCTCCACTGGATGTATGTGACTTTAAACACACCCTATATCAAATTCAAAAATAGTAAGTGATGCTATTCCATTCTGCAAAGGTTAGGGAAACAAAGAATGTTATAGAGATTAGTTACAAAGTGTTGAGAATAGGTGAAAAGTAATGTAGTTTCAAGGTTATAGGGCACGTTTAAGGAGTTAAAATCCACATGCGTCCAATAATGGAGACTTTGAGGAAGATTTGAATCAGATTTGATGGTGATAATTTCAGATGCATGAATCAGGAGAACATTCACAGAAAAGGAAGTGGGGGTAGGAACTAGCAAAATGTTGATGTAAACAAGGTGAAGGAAAATGTTGGCATTTCTGAAGAGTTGGGAATAGGGTAGTTGTTATAGGGGCTGAACAAAGGCATCCTGCTTTCACAATGTTTTTATTTTCTGGCATGTTTGGGGAATAAAATATTCAGATTAATCAAACATTCAAGTTAACAGAGTTGTCATAGGTACCATAAAGAGATACCAATGCTAAAAGAGTAGAATACATTAAAGTATACAGAACCCAATTTCTTTGTTCTTTGATGGAGAAAGAACTAGAGCTGCCATTTTGTAGAGCCATCACTTTGAGTGCTTTTGGTCCCTAATCTGGTAGAGTTGGAGATGAAGTGTGGGAAGTCCCAGTCCCCATTTGCTATAACAAGATCATGTTCTCATCCCCTTTCCCAAGGCTGCAGTGTGAAGCATCCTATGAAAACTTATCCTATAGAGAGATTTTCTAACTGGGAGAAAGGCTGTCCTTTGCAGTACACTGAGTTTTTAGGAGTCCAGGTTCAGTTTTCTCATCAGTAAAATGAAGATAATAATACCTACCTCATATGGTTTTTGTAAGGATTAAATAAGACATGGTCAAGACATGTTAGTACTCAATAAATACAAGTTTCTACATTCCAAATACATCTTTGGGAGAACCTATGGCTAACTGTGAGCTATGTTTAAATGTCTATGGAGCTTCCCTGCTTCCCCAGCAGAGGGCTTATCCCTAGACCCTTTGACCCTGGCTTTAGTTAGCCAACCAAATGTGAGAGTGCCTTCTTAAATTTCCTTGAGCTGAATACAGATTTTTTTTGAAAAAAAAAAAAAAAAGAATTATTCTTTTCTTTTCTGTGTCTTGGAATAAATGTGCTATTTCATTTTCTTAATTTGTACTCTGTTAAGAACCAGAAGAGGGAACTTAAGGTCAGTCAGTCTCTCAGGTTGAGAAACTCTTAAGCTATAAGCCCCAGAATCTTGTCTTTGTCTCTGATTCCAAATGGGCTTGTGGGGAAAAGTGATATAACCATGAGATCACTGTGTTCTTTTAGATGATTTCCTGTTTCCTGTGTATTTAAATACACAGGGAATAATCCCGCTATTAAAATGAGACCCTGTATGTGTGTATGGGCAGAAGTTCAATGAAAAAGGAAGAAAAATATGCTTGCTGAATACCAGATGTAGAATGCATAAATCCCGTCAGAACAAGTGGGGAATAGCTTTATGGCTGACTTGCAAGAAACCTAAGGGAACTGGGAAGTCAGATAGGCATGTGTCAAACAGACTTATTTAAATCATCCACTTCCTCAGCAAAATAAAACTTTGAGAGAGTTCTGTTTTCTTTTGTGGTTTGAAATTACAGTTGTAGCTACCCTCAGAGGTCCTGCTTGATTGAGGGCTTCCAAGCAAAGAAGTTACACTACCAAGTTCAGGCTCCCAGCAGCAGTGGGATCACCCAGTGCCTCTGACTGAGGTCTCCAACCTTACCGTTTGTACTTTCTGCTCTTTGTCATCTTAGAAACAAATTGCAGTACAGCTGACCACTTCTTCATGGCCTTCCAGCTTGTTATAGCTAAAAGGCTTTTGCATCTGGAAGAAAATGGTGTCCACTGGCTTATTTCTCAGACCAGGCTTCAGGTGACATCCTGTAGATCCAGAGCACAGCCCTTAGCCCTGCAGCCTTGGAAACTAGTAACTCTTTCTCTCCCCAGCTTCTTCCTGTCCACAGGGCATACATTGTTGATGGCCCTATACTCTACCAGTTTGTGTTGAGACAAACAAACCTGATTTAAAAACTAATAACTGTGTGTGCTTGGTTATAATATCCATACTAATTTATAGGGAGAGATAAAACTAGATACCAGTCATTTCTCAGGTATAATTTCCTGAAAGCTAAGCTTTTAAGAGGCCACCTTATAGTTTGGTAGGTTATTGGTGTGAATAAATGCGAAGCAAAGGTGTTTAAGTATTAACCATTTCTCTACATTGTTTTTCTTGGGTTATTTCTGTTTTAAAATATCCTGTTAAATATATCATTCTGCCATGTACTCAGTAGAATAAAAAAAATGTAGTGCTGTGAAAAGACCATGGGCTTTGTAGTCAAACAGACCCAGGTCCAAATTATTCCAACTCTACTACTTACTAATGTGCAACTTAAACATGTGACTATACCTTTCTGAGCCTCAGTTTGCTTATCTTCTTGCTGAGACTATATATTTAAAGGGCATTTATATAGAACCTAGCAAGTATCTGCTACTTTGGGAAACCATGAAAAACTCTTACTGCTCATCACTCATCCATCCATTCATCCGTGCGTTCTTTCACTAAATGCCTTTTGAACACTTTTTATGTACCAGCCATTGTTTCTGTTGCTATAGCTACAGACAAGAGTAAGGTGTGAGCTTTGACCTGAGGAAATAGTCTCATTGTCTAAAATGGAGGCATGCATATATTTAAAAGCATGCACCAGGCACAAAGGTGATGCAAAGGTAATGTTCAGTTCTCTCTGGTCAGAGTGTGAAGTGTCAGGAAAGCATTAGACAAGGACATGATTCATAAGCTGGTCTGTGAAGAATGAGTGAGTTTCCCAGCTAAATGAGGTGGGGAGAAACCCAGATTTAGGGGGTTCAAGAGTTAGGATCCCTGGATTACCTCAGAGACTGGGTCTCTACTGTGTTGCAGCTCAAAGCAGGATGTCCCAAGAGCATAATAAGCATTAGTATTAGAACCAGCCTTATAGGAGGGGGAAATGTCCAGGAGAGGAATGCCAGTTATGGAGAAGTAGTCATAATCTTCTTGGTTTATGGAATCAGTTCCCAATCATGCAGGTAAGAGTTCAAAGCAAGACCGGTGGTCTTGGAAGTGAAGTAGAATCTTAGACATAGAAACTAGGTGAGAACCCAAAAAGCATGGTGGATGAAAGGGAGTAGCAGTTTGGTGGCTACATGGGTGCAGCCTCATCTCTGGTGCTCTGGATATGGGCTCTATTGGCAGTAAGGTATGATTTCAAACTTCACGATGGTAGGAATGACGTTGCTAGTTTCCTTCCTCTGTCAGGTGAAAGAGCAACTGGACCAAGGGACAAACTATGATGTATGAGTCTCAGCAGAAATTATGCCTGGGGAGCATTGTTTTTCTAGTAGTAAGAAAACTGGAAAAAAAATGGCACAGAAATGTGTGTGTCAAAGGGAATGATTTTCAAGTTCCATGCTTTCATGTGTATTTCAGAATGGCCCTTAGCAGTGTGAAATACATTTCTTTCAGTTTTGAACTTTGGAAAGACTTTTATAATCTTTTAAAAGTGCAGTCCCATTGAGGGACAAAGAATTTTTCAGAATTAATACTACCAAATCACAGAGTGGGGGTGGGGATGAGGGTGGTGAGTGGGCTGTGTGTGTGTGAGGAGGGAAGAGAGAGAGAGAGAGAAAAACAAAGATAGAAAGAGAGACAGAGAGAGAAAGGGAGAGGGAAAGAGAGAATATGAAGGCCTTATAAGGTAAAGTGTTGAATGCTACATATCCTGTTGACTGTGGCCCCCATGATGTGTATGGTGAAATTTATTGGAACAAAATTTACATATTTATGAAAAGGATGCAGTTTAGAAAAAAATAGCTAGTTATGCTAGCATCCTTTTTCTTTGTTGATGTTGCAATGTTATATAAGCCCTGAATCCTCCCACATTTCCAGCTCTTATCTAAGAGTGTATACCACCTGTGTTGGGAGGAGGAAGATGAATGAAATTGAAGAAGTAAATGGTGGGAAGTATCCTGAAAGAAACCAACTAGATACGTTCAAGTCAGCAGGTTCCAAGAAAAGTTATGTAGCAATGTGAGGATTGTGTAAGGAGAGTTCTGACATATTTTTTCTCGTGTATTTTTTCCCTCTTCCGCCAGAACCTATAGTGATTACGTCACTTCTCTTGACCTCTTCCTCTTCTCCAACTTGTTGCTTTACAGGCTACGTGAGTTCATTGTCCCTGGAGATGGAGCAAACAGAAGAACAAGCAGTGACTGTGTGGTGAGCTTAAAGACATATCTCTTCTCTAGGAAGTGTTGGGGTGGGGGTTGGGGAAGGACAGAAGATACATATATTAGCTATCCATTGCTGCCTTATAAGTATCCCAAAATTTAGCCACTTAAAACAAACATTTATCATCTCACATAATCTCCAAGAGTCAGAAAAGCAAGAATGGCTTAGCTGGGTCGTGCTGGCTCAGGTTCTCCTACAGAGTTGCCATCAAGGTGTCTACTGAGGCTGTAGTTGTTTGAAGGCTCAGCCAGGACTGAAGTCTTCACTTCTAAATGGCTTACTTATATGGCTGTTGGCTGGAGGCCTTAGTTCCTCACCCCATGGCTTCTCCTGGAGCGAATGACCTATGAAAGAAAGACGCTTTATTTTGTGACCCAGTCTTAGAAGTGATGGTACATTTTCTATTCTGTTCATTAGAAACAAGTCCTGATGTCCAGCCCACACTCAAAATGAGAGGAATTAAGCTTTGCCTCATTGAAAGAAAGGATACTAGAGAATTTATGGACATGTTTTAAAACTACCATATGTATAGGCCAACTTTACAAGGTGTAGACTTGGGGCTAGGACAAAGTTATGGGTAATGTCTCATTTTGTAAACAACAGCCTCATCTGTAATAAAAGCCCAGAGTTTATGGATCCTCACAGCCAAATTACTGGAGAAAACTGATCAAGGGTATTACTTCACTTGTGTACTTATGCTAGGCCCCAGGGTAATAGTTATAAATTACATGTCTTATATGATTCAGGTTCCTCTGCTAAATAACAGCTAAACAAAAGGGCTTTACCAGTTTGCTCCCACTGTAAACATAGGAGTGTCTGCTTCTCCAAATCCTTGGCAATACAGTAAATTGTCCCCTCTCTGATAGTTGGCAATTTGGTAGGTACAAAATGGTCTGTGGTTGTAGTTTTAATTTCCATTTCTCTTGTTGTGAATGAGATTAGGTCTCTTTTTATATGCTTAAAACCATCTGCATTTACTTTACTGTCAACTCTTTGTTCTTAATTTTTGCCTACTTTTATATGGGACTTGTCTTTTTGTTTTTTCTTTACTAATTAATGGAAGTTCTTTAGAGATGAAAGAAATTAGCTCTTTTCTGGAATGTGAGTGGCAGAAATTTATTCCCAGTGTGTTATTTATTTTTTGACTTTTTAATGTTTCTCTTTCTCTTTTTATCATGTAGGAATTTAAAAAATATATCTGTTATATGGCCACATTCATCAATTCATCAATTTTTTCCCTCTTATATCTTCTGGGTTTGTGTCATTTTTAGTCTTCCCATTCTAAGGTTACTAAGACTCTCCTATGGTTTCCTTTAGTACCATTATAGTTTGGGTTTTTTGTGTTTTTGTTTTTCTTTTTGCATTTTAACTTCAATTGAATTGGTTCTTTTACTACTTTACACTATATTAAAGTAAAAATACTTTAGTATTAAGGTATTAGTGAAACATTAAGCTTATGTCCCTTTTGTTTCTGTTTCAGATATTTCTATTTTATTCTCAGTTTTCTCATTTATGAAATAGGGATAATAATTACTATTGAGTAGCATCCATGGCCTTTGGTGGGAAGAGACCATTTTCCAAACTGAAAGCTAAATCAGAATGTTCTTCCTCAATACCTAAAGCCTTTACTCCATGATTATGTTCTCTGCCCCCATGGCAGAATCAAGATTAACATGGATCACAAAATAGCTTGCCTTAATAACAAAAACCAAAATTCAAATTAACCATCTCAGGTCTGCTTACATGGGGGCCCCTGCTTTCACCTATAATGTTTAATTACATTATTTTCAACAATATACATACACAGCTATCACTGTTGAAATAATTTTGGCTACTTATGAAGCAGAATTGGAAAATATCTCATATCATGAATGTTATAGACAAAAAGTTAGTTTTGAGTTGGTTATTTGGAAATCAAAATGATACTCCACTGAAATAATATTTTATTTTTTTAATTTTTATTTATTTATTTATTTTTGAGAGAGAGCACAAGTGGGGAGAGGGGAAGAAGGGGAAGCAGACTGAGAAGGGGAAGCACACTGAGCACAGAACTTGATGTGGGGCTCCATCCCAGGACCCTGGGATCATGATCTGAGCTGAAGGCAGACGCTTAACAGACTGAGCCACCAAGGCACCCTGAAATAATATTTTAAATGTTGGTTAAGTTCTCAGGCCTTATCACAAATTCCAGATTAATGTATTATATGGTTGGAAGGAATTACATTATGTCAACTACACACAACAGTATTTTATAACACCGTCTCTCTGGTAACGTACATCTGAGGGCCAGTTCAGGAAGCTCAAAATACATCTTCCCCAGTCCTAGCAGCAAGAGTGAGGTTCCTTGGTGGAAGCAGAAGTCATTGGCAAATAGTTGTAAGCTCCAGAAAAGACACTCTGGTCAAATACTTCTTTATATTTATATTAGAGAAAGCAATTCCCTAATATTTGGCAGTTGTCCTGAATGGGAAACGTAGAGAAATTATGTCTTCAGTGTTGAATTTCAGAGGTGTACCATTTTTTATTTTCTCTTCTCAGCACATGGCCATAAGGAGCTTTCTTGAGTACAGCCTGAGAGTCTGGGATCTAGAACTCAGTTAGTCAAATAGGGTATGAACATAGAGGGGATATGGAGGAAGGTGGACCTAGCTTTGGAATATGGGAAACTGTGGAAGTCACTTAGCAGAATATAGTATCTTAAAGGGTATAGAGAAAGTAATACATGTCCAGAGTGAAATACGATATGACAGGGTCATCTTTCTAAGAATTGTGCAGAAAGGGGACTAAGAAATTCACAAAGGCAAGCAATTAGCTTTAGGGGAGTTTGTAGGCGTGAACAGAGTTTTAGCCACCAAGGTGAATTTCAAGGGAAGGAAGTCCTGGGGAAGATAACGTGGGGGATCTCCAAGATAGGGCCTCTGTCATATCCAGAAGTAAAATAGCACTCTAACTGTCAGGCCTGGGGCACAAGGTGGGAATTGAGGCTCAGGAACAAAGAATTTCTAGTTGTAAGGATGGACACCTAAGACCACCTAGAAGGGTGAAGTGATGTTGAACCCCATGCTGATGGTTTGGATGTCATTAATCCCCGATGTGTAAAGTTGGGGTCTACCTTGGGAACTGGGGCAAAGCAGAAGTAGCAGAATGAATGAAGTAGGTCTGACTGTGGGGCAAGGAGGGAACAGAGACCCGAGGAAAAAAAGACAGTTTTCCACCACTGAGAAAGTGGCTGTCTGTTGTTTGTGGTACTACCCATACCACTGTATTTTGTGTCTAGTGTAAAATATACATTTGTTACAGGATCATTTACTGAGTTTTCCCATAGGGAAAAGGCATATACATATTATAATTTTCAATGACATTTATGAATGTCATAAATAATTATGAAGGGTTGGCTAATAGATTTATAAATAGTAGTCCCAGGGTTCAAATCTATTAGAAAATGAGCTGGTCAAAAAGAATAAAGTTCACCTGTTGCAAATACGAATTATGATAGTTTGGAATGAAAATCAAATTATATCTTATTCTTTGATACATTGTGCATGCTGTCTATGTTCTCTGCTTCTCTTTCCCTTTGTCTTCTGGGTGGTTTGCTACTTATTAACACGTCCACTAGAAAGTACACAAAGTGATGACAGAAATAAAAATGCAAATTGAACTGCAACCAAGAATTTAATATATATTTTTTAAAAGGCCAACATAAGAATGATATAAATATCTGAATTGTAAAAATAAATTATGACCCTGATTAGCATATGGTGTTTTGGATATGCAAAACCTGGTGAGGAATTGGAATGCATTCCATACCAAAGAACAAGTTCACAGAATTTTATTAGTAGAAAGGACCCAATAGTCAGACTACAGGAGCATCCATTCCTGCAGGTGGGAACTGCAGAAAAATTCATTTTTAAAAAATGAATTAGAAAGTGTACACAAACTCTTAAAACCTAACCACATTTTCAGAAGGAAATTACAAAGCTTGGCCTAAAGATGGTAGAGCTGAGGCACTTGCGGGAGTCAAGGAATGCATCTGTAATGGAAATCCTTTTTTTAGAAAATTATTTTAACACATTTTCACAAAGGAGATTGGGGTCAGAGTATATGATACTAGATGAGTATACATCAAAATAATAATATTATGTGTGCTATGTAGACTATTATCATTTTTATATCTATATCTTAAATTTTCTATAATGTGTATATATTGATTTTATAATCAGAAAGTAACTTTTTAAAAATTTTATTATGTTATGTTACTCACCATACATTATATCATTAGTTTTTGATGTAGTGTTCCATGATTCATTGTTTGCATATAACACCCAGTGCTCCATTCAATACGTGTTCTCTTTAATACCCATCACCAGGCTAACCCATCCCCCCACCCCCCTCCCCTCTAGAACCCTCAGTTTGTTTTTCAGAGTCCATAGTCTCTCATGGTTCGTCTCCCCCTCCGATTTCCCCCCCTTCATTTTACCCTACCTACTATCTTCTTTTTTTTAACATATAATGTATTATTTGTTTCAGAGGTACAGGTGATTCAACAGTCTTTTTTTTTTTTTAAAGATTTTATTTATTTATTTGACAGAGAGAGAGACAGTGAGAGAGAGAACACAAGCAAGGTGAGTGAGAGAGGGAGAAGCAAGCTTCCCACGGAGCAGGGAGCCCAATGCAGGGCTCGATCCCAGGACTGCCGGGATCATGACCTGAGCCGAAGGCAGACGCTTGAGGACTGAGCCACACAGGCACCCCTGTGATTCAACAGTCTTACACAATTCACAGTGCTCACCATAGCACATACCCTCCCCAGTGTCTAACTTTTAAAGAAAAATTTTAAGTTTCACTCCCACTTGGTCATCTGTCAACAGAGTTCATTCTGTGAGTTTTGTTAGTCAAACCCATTTCACAATGGGATGGAGGATCAAGATTGGGAATTTCCATCATACAAATAATTTTAATGATCAGAGCATAGAGCTTAGCCCTAACAGGCTCATATACACATACTCATTAGGTTTATCAGGCTATTTCCAAATAAGAAGGAGTTTTTAAATTTAAAGACTGAATGACCCAACTTACAGGAAATTCAGTGGCTCAAAATATTATATTTTCTAAGTGAAGTTACAAGATTACTGGACACAATTAACTTGCAGCTATAAGAAAAACAATTATCACCACAAAATATTAGTGTTTTATTCTAGAAATTGCTTGTATTCGTATTATATTAGAAATCTATACTTGTATACATAATATGCACATCATATAGCGTACATATGTAAATATATATACACATGTGTTAAGCAAAAGGCAATCAAGGATTATACTTGTTATTATCTGAGCTTCAAGGAAATTATAGATTTAAAAAAATGTTAGTGGCATCTGGTGCAAACGAAATAATTAGAAGAATTTTACAGATCCTTTAATAAGGATAAATAAGAAGTTTCTGTTTATATTTTTATGGTAAAAACCTTAAGAAGTGCCTGAGTCATTTGCCTGAACATGGAGCTTATTTCAAGATGTGTTGATTGACTCAAGAACACAATTTCTGTTTTTCAAGATTGGTTATCTGAAATCAATCTGTAATTTCTGACTCCACTGCCAAATTTGGGCAAACTGTGGTAACTCCTCTCCCTGTCAAAATGCTCACTTGCTTACGAATCTGCAAAACTTTATGCTGAGATTCACAATGAATAATCCAAAATCAAACACAGAATTAAATCTGAGTATGCCCCAAAATTTGCCCAAACAGTCTAATTGGTTAAATATAAAATTTTCATCAAAGTGGTTAAAAGTGGTCAGTGACTAGCATTAAAGTCATTGTTATAGATTAGCTTTATTATTTGGTTTATAATACTCCTGATAATATATCTGTGTTACTTTCTATTAGGTTATATTCCACCATGTTTATCAATAAAAATCTGTAAGTATCACACACATACTGATTTCTGGAAGTTGAAGTTTATAGAAATGAAGTGCTTTTTTCAAATTACAGAACACCTGGCTAGAACTCAGATACACAAAATTATATATAATAAGTGGCCATTTTCCTTATAATTAAAGAACTAGAAGGATCTTTGAAGGAGATTGATAGGAACTGAAAGTCCTGGCATATATAATCATGAGATATAAAGTTTAAGAGATTTCAAAAAATAACTTTTACTTTATAAAAGATTGGTTACCAAAAGGTTCGAAGATAAAATTAATTAAGTTTGTATGCCATTTTTACAACTTATTATCATTGCTAGTTATTTAATTTCTGCCTTCTATTTTTCATTTGTAAAATGGAGTTAATTATTGTGTCTTACAGGGTTGTAGTGATGACTAAATGATTTAATAATATGAAGGGCTTAGGATGGTGCTTGGTACATAAGTATTCAATAAATGTTAGATATTATTACCACTATATGCCAAGCATTCTTGTGCTCTTAACATACATAATTTTATTACTTCCTTACAATATCACTTCCTTACAATATTACTATTTTCATATGGCAGGTGAGAGAAGTTTGGTAAGAGGTCATATTTACATAGCTAATAAGATTAAGAGTCAAGATTCAGACCCAGGTCTGGGTAATTCTGTAATAGAGATTGGCTAATTAAGAATGTTTTTACACTTTTAGTTGTCAAAAAAAAAAAATGGACTAGAGACTGCATGTGACTTTCAAAGCTCTAATATTTACATCTGGACCTTTACACATGTTTGCTGACTAGTACTTTAGAGCCATTTTTTCTTCTATATTATCAAATTAGCCTGCCTCCTGAAAAACGGATGCCTATTTTAACTGATAGAGTCATTCACTTTGTCGTTTACTCAACAGATATTTTTTGAGCATTGGATATGTGTGAGGCATCTCTATAGATTGCCTGGTCTAGAAAAATAAATGAGATAAGGACACTGTATTAAGAAACTTACAGAGGAGCCTGGATGGCTCAGTCTGTTAAGCATCTGCCTTTGGCTCAGGTCATGATCCCAGTGTCCTGGGATCGAGCCCCGCATTGAGCCCCACATCAGGCTCCCTGCTCAGTGGGGAGTCTCTTTCTCCCTCTCCCTCTCCCATTCCTCCTGCTTGTGCTCTCTGGCTGTCTTTATCTCTCTGTGAAATAAAAAAGTAAAATCCTAAAAAAAAAAAAAGAAAGAAACAGTCACTTAAGGAAGTCAGAGAGAACATAAATAATTATGGGACATTATAGCATCTGTATAGCATTATACACCTGCTATAATGAAAACACATAGAAAGGACCATGAATACAGTATTCAGGGGTCAGATATGCCTCCTGGAAAAACTAATAGTTGAGATAAGTCCTGAAATTCTAGTTTAAGAGTGGTTGTATTGTATTCTAGATAAGTGGAACAGCAAATAAGTATAAAGGCCCAAAGACAAAAAAAGGTGAGAATTTGAGGAGCTACAACTGTGGTTGAAGTTTATCGTATGAAGGGAGAGGATAGAGAGGGTGCATGGCAAGAGATAAGGCTAGACAGGAAGGCAGGGTTTGAAGCACAAATATCTTCCATATCATATTAAAGTGTTTGGCATTTATCTAAGATTATGAACATTGTCAGGTTATGGGACTGTTGGAAACTTTAAGCAGGAAAGGGATATTTAAATTTGCATATTAGAACGATCCTTCTATAGAAGCAGCATGGGAAATTTAGTTGAGGTAGTCAAGAGTGAAGGCAGGACTTATAGCCATAGAGTAAAAGACTCAATTTACCCTCCTATCTTAATTAGCTATAAAACTGAACAAACCATATAAAAGTAACTCTTTTCAGACATTGGATAACAGGCAGCAAAAGACTGTGAATCCTAAAGGAAGGGAAATAAATAAGGTGAGTCCTACAATTGCATAGGATTTCTTCCTGGAGGCACATTCCACACTGCAAAACAGAGAGGGAGATTCCAAGCAAAGAACAGTTAATTACATAATTGAGCAGATAGAGCTTGATGTGTAGGAAGTTTGAAGTGTCCAAATGGTGACGCAAGGTTCTGCAGAGTAGGGAGATACACAGAAAAAAAGCACCAGAAATATACAAAGGGGGTCCTAGGAGCCTTTGAAAAATATTAAGACATGCATGAATAAGGTGAAACTTTACAAGATTGGACAAAGAACAGCTAGGAGTTTGTGAGTGGAATAGGCTTCCATAAGTCACACAAGCCTGCAAATCATTTGCATTATCACCAGATAAAGTGGAGAGCTCTTATTGATCACTTGGGGAATATTATAAAGACTCCAGAAAGTGCTATACTTTACTAGTAGGTTACATTATTCCTGAAGTAAATGCTACTCTAGACCTGCTGAAACAAAACTTAAAACAACCCTCAAAGTGATCTAAGTATATATATTAGGAAAGAAAAAAATATCAACAATAAATTATCTAAGTCTATTAGAGTCTTCTCTATAAGAAGCTAGAAAAAGAAGAGAAATTAAGGTCAAGGAAAATAATAAAAAAGGTAAGAGTGGAAATCAAAAAATATAAAGCAAGCATTGAGAAAATTCATGAAATCCTAAGCTGAGTCTTTGACAACATCAATAAAATTAATAAATATCTAGCTAAGTTGAAGGAAAAATTGGGAAGACACAAATTATCAATGTCAGTAATTAAAGAGGAGAAATCACTACAGATCCTGTAGACTTTAACTCAATGGTAAGGGAATATTATTTAAAAATTTACGACAGCAAAGTTAGATTGTTGTGAAAAACATACTGTGGTGGCAGTAGCCATTTGACAAAAGCCAGCATAAAACAACAAAAACAAATGATTTATTAAGTAATTTTGTGTGTCAGGTCCTGGCTTGGCAAGATAGAAACAAATGAAGACCAACCAAATGAGAAAAACAGACTGTTTATTCAGAGCTTGCTATACCAACGGAGTCAGCCCCTGTCAATTGCATTTTTTAGTGGGGGGAGGGGAGGAGGGAGAGGGAGAGAGAGAATCTTAAGCAGGCTCCATGCCCAGCACAGAGACCAACATGGGGCTCAATCTCACAACCCTGAGATCATGACCTGAGTTGAAATCAAGAGTCAGATGCTTAACCAGCTGAGCTACCCAGGTTCCCCTACTGTCAGTTGCATTTTTTTTATAGAAAAATAAGATATCCATATTTGCTTAGTTTGCATGACTTTTATTTTTTTAATTCAATTTTATTATGTTATGTTAATCCCCATACATTATATCATTAGTTTTTGATGTAGTGTTCCATGATTCATTGTTTGCGTATAACACCCAGTGCTCCATTCAACATGTGCCCTCTTTAATACCCATCACCAGGCTAACCCAGCCCCCCACCCCCCTCCCCTCTAGAACCCTCAGTTTGTTTCTCAGAATCCATAGTCTCTCATGGTTCGTCTCCCCCTCTGATTCCCCCCCCTTCATTTTTCCCTTCCTACTATCTTCTTTTTTTAAACATATAATATATTATTTGTTTCAGAGGTACAGGTCTGTGATTCAACAGTCTTACACAATTCACAGTGCTCACCATAACACATACCTTCCCCAATGTCTGTCACCCAGCCACCCCATCCCTCCCACCCCCACCACCCCAGCGACCCTCAGTTTGTTTCCTGAGATTAAGAATTCCTCATATCAGTGAGATCATATGATACATGTCTTTCTCTGATTGTCAATTGCATTTTGGCAGAGACTCAATGACAGGCAGAAGAGTGGGAAATCATCATAGGTTAAAAAAAAGTTCATCCCAATTGGAAGCTGTAGCCTGCCTATCTAGAAGCAGAGCAACCTATGTGATTGGTGATTGGTTAGGGTGGAGGTTTGGCTTTCTGTGGTTGGTACTAAGTTAGAAGTAGTGACAGAAATTAAGGAAACTATCAGTTATTGATCAAGTCCTGGCCATTTTGGGCTGGTTATGGAATTGTTTAACTTCCTGGATTATTACTATAGACTTCCTACCAAGACTAACTTATAGTGAAGGTAATATTTGAGATGAATTTTGAAGTCTAAGCAAAAGGAAGATGAAAAGAAGTTGCTACCCAAGATTACAACATTTTCTTGTTCTTATTTCTTGGGGCTCTAATCTTGTGTCAGTCATTTACATGTCACTCATTCTTTTTCTATGAGGTAGCCCCATGCTCACTTTCAACATTTACCTAAATGATCCTCCCCATATGTTGGCATCTCAATTTCTTCATCTCTCCTCCCCCAAAGATCTTACTTTTTTTTTCTAATTTAGTCCCTATTCCCATGGTCACGCCCTAGAGCTTATCATTACCAATAACCTTCCGTCCACAATATGAGCTTTCAGCATCCCATTCTCTAATATTCCATCTCATTCTATTCTTTTCTGCTCCTTAAACAGCTTAGATTTCATGGCTCATCATTACATCCATTCCTTGCACACACTGTCAAGTTTCTTGCCCTGCTCTCACATTATATTTTTCATCTGGTAAACCCCTGCCCTGGTAAAGTTCAATTCTGCCTATTTTGAACATATACTTTCCGAGATGAATACAGCTGAGGAATAACTACTATCATGTTGACCAGTCTCACTTTAAATTTATTCACTATTCCTTGTCAATATTCCTTATCCTTTTCCAAAACTCCTTCCCCATCCTCATGCTCAGCTGAGTTGCCTTCTGTCTCTCACCATTTTGAAATCAATCAGAAGAGAACTTTCATATTCACCCAATTAAGAAGGAAATCCCTCCCCTGATCTCATTTCTCCTCTTCAACTACTTGCTCATTTATGTAAACATGATAAAACTGACTATCTATATTCTTTCTTTCTTATAGCCATTCCACTTCTCTCATTCTCTCCAGAACCTTCTCCAAACAGGTTTTTGACTCTGTCCTCTTACTAAAATTTCTTTTGTCAAGGTCACTAATGAATACCATATTGCTAAATCTAATGATAGAATCCCAGTTCTCATCTTACTTGACTTATCAGTAACATTTGCAAGGCTGATTACTTCTTGCTTTTAAAAGCACTTTCTTTTACTTGGCAGGAAGGGAAAAATGAAGGAGGGCGGGGAATCGGAGGGTGAGAGGAACCATGAGAGACTATGGACTCTGAAAAACAAACTGAGGGTTCTAGAGGGAAGGGGGGTGGGGGGATGGGTTAGCCTGGTGATAGGTATTAAAGAGGACACGTACTTCATGGAGCACTGGGTGTTATACGCAAACAATGAATCATGGAACACTACATCAAAAACTAATGATATAATGTATGGTGATTAACATAACATAATAAAAAAAAACCACTTTCTTTTACTTGGCTTCTCAGACACCACTTTCTTTTGGTTTTCTCCTACGTCACTGGCTATTTCTACTCTGCCTCCTGTGCTTGTTCCTTCACAACTCTCTAACTTCTGAATGCTGTACTGTCCCAGTGCTCAGTACTGGGAATACTGACCCTTGGTCAGCCACCCAGGTGCCCAACTTTCTGATTTCCTTTACCAAACTTCAACCTGTTATAATCTTCTCTAACTTGCTAAATGCTGGCTCCATTTTTTCAGGCACTTAGGTAAAAAATTATATTCTTGGTCTCTCTTTTTCTTATACCTGATATTTAATCTGTCAGCAAATCTTGTTGGTTCCATTTCAAAATACATTGGAAT
This sequence comes from Neomonachus schauinslandi, assembly GCF_002201575.2. Lineage (NCBI taxonomy): Eukaryota > Metazoa > Chordata > Mammalia > Carnivora > Phocidae > Neomonachus > Neomonachus schauinslandi. The sequence continues at coordinate 28,856,112 of NC_058410.1, read as the reverse complement.
CTTTTTTTTTTTTTTACCAGCTTCACTGCATCCAGGTGGTTTAGTATCATCTCTTGCCCAGATGAAGCAATAGGCACATAATCAGTCTCCTGCTTCTGTACTTACCATTGTATTGTCTATTCTCAAAAGAGCGGAGTGATGATAGTAAAATATAAGTCAAATCATATGTATCTTCCCATTCTGGTTTCCCATCTCCCTCAGAGTGAAAGTCAAAGTCTTTATAGTGGTGTAAAGTGTTCCATAGTGTCTGTCCGCTTAAACTCTTTGATCTTATCTCCTTTTATTTTATTTTTTTAAGGGTGAGCAGCAGGCAGAGAGAAGTAGGTTCCTTGCCAAGCAAGAAGCCCAATGTGGGACTCCATCCCAGGACTCTAGGATCATGACCTGAGCCAAAGGCAGATGCTCAACCAACTGAGCCACCCAGGCATCCCGATCTTATTTTCTTTTATTCTCCAACTCAGTTTGTCTACTTCAGTCATGCTGGCCACTTGCTATTTCTTCAACACACAGGCAAGCTCCTTTCTGGGGTCTTTTGCATTTGCTGCTCCTTCTGCCTAAAATCGTTTTCTGTCACATGGATGCCAAGCTTACTCCTTCTCCATTTTCATTGAGGCTTTCTTGACCACATATGTGAAACTGCAAAGTTCTCTCCAACCCCCGGCACCCTCCAATTTCCTTTTTTATTTTTCTACACATTATCTATCTATCTGTCTATCTATCTATCTATCACCTATCTATCATCTGTTTATCTATCATCTATATTTTCCCATTAAAAGGAAAGTGATGGGTTTTTTTTTCTTTTTGCTTGTTTTATTCATTACAAAGTGCCTGACACATAGTAGATGTTCCGTATATATTTATGAGTTTAATGAGCAGTGTTCTCTATAGCCATTGTACAATATATTTTTCTTTTTAAAAATTGAGCTGTTTTGTTTCTATCTAAGCCTATTTCCTTTTCTCTTATTTTTTAAGTTTCTTTTTCTTAAGTTTTTATTTAAATTTCAGTTAGCTAATATATAGTGTAAATTAGTTTCAATTAGTACAATTTAGTGATTCAACACTTCCATACAACACTCAGTGCTCATCACAAATGCCCTCCTTAATCCCCATCCCCTACTTAACCCATCCCCCGCCCACCTCTCCTCTGGTAATGTCAATGTCGGTCTGTTCTCAGTAGTTAAGTGTGCCTATTTCTTTTTAAACTCATTTTAATTATTTAGATAATAGACATGTTAAAGTCAAGAATGGAGTGGGAAGATATATTAAAAACCACCTGTTATGCCCCAAAAGCAAACAAACAAAAAAAGCATAGAGAATCATTTTTACTAATGTCAAGACCAAACTGTTCTGCTAGGAAAAAAAGAGGAAAATTACCAGGGGCTAGAGAAGAGAAAGTACATCAGAGTGAAGGCTAAAGCTACGTGCCTAAGGGCAAGCCAGGACCAAATTGGGACAATAGGGCCTGGGGTTTCAGTGCCTGCTCAGGAGGAGGAGCTGAATGTGTGCTGGAGGAAGTGAAGGGCCAGAGGGGAACCACCAGGGTAAAGCTGGGGGTGGAGTGTTATAAGGAGGGGGTGCTGAATTAGATGCACTCAATGAAGAGGAAGAATCACCATGGATTGGAACCTGGCCCACATCCCTTGTATGGGGTTCAAAATTGCACAATTTGTGTTGAGCAGAATCCCCAACGCTTTAATTTAAGCCCACATTTTGGAGCCATGAAATCCGGAGGGCCAGACTGTGGCCCATCAAAATCCTGCTAGTGGTTGCCTCTAGGGAGAGGGAGGAGGAGGGGTAGTGGTCAAAAAGGATTTTAACTTTATCTGTAGTATTTGTGGGAGGGGAGAAAAGTAAATAAGAGAAAATGTTACCAATTTTCAGTTACTTGTGAAAACATGGTGATTTTCTCTTAGTCTACATATCTTTTAGTCATTATTTTAATATAATTTTTTAAGGATTTTATTTATTTGAGAGAGAGAAAGCATGAGTGGGGGGGTGGGGAGGGGCAAAGAGAGAGGGAAAGCAGACTCCTGGCTGGCTGAGCAGGGAGTTCCCAGGGGCTGGATCCCAAGATCCAGAGATCATGACCTGAGATGAAGGCAGAACTTTAACCGTATGAACCACCCAGGTGCCCCAATATGATGTTTTTAATATAAATTACTTTGAAAAGGAAAAAGTTTTAAAAGAAGCAGAATAGCTTCTTTAGCCTTTTTATGCTGATTCTAGTGGCTTAGGTCTGTCTCCTATATCCTTCATTTGGTAGCATCAGGAGTGATTAAAGGAAAGTAAATTCCAATTTATATATATATATATATATATATATATACTTTTTTCTGTTTCTTGTAAGTTGTAATGCATTACAATCTATTAAAAAGTACTGTCTTGGGATAAAAGTTAAAAAAAATATCAGATCTAATTGTTTCCTTTGGTTCCCTTGATCAATTTGTGATAGCACTGACTTGGAAGGAACTCAAACCCGCAGGACTTCCCATGCAATTCACATCATATGGCATTTATAGTGAATGAAAATTGAAGCCAAAAGAAGCACTTAAATATCCCTGGATGTTTATATCCCTGGATGTTTACATATGATTGTCAAGTAGACTTTATGTTGGGTGTGTGGTTGTGTGTAGGTGTGTGTGTGTGTTGCTTTAAATTAAAAACTTTGAACTCTTTGTTCAAGAAGTAACCCAAGTTTTGTTCTTACTTAGTGAAAATTGCTCAAGTGTAAATCTAGAACATTTATTTGCTGTACATCTTCCTGAAAATTTCCATTAAATACAATAATCTATGTTGTTAATCCATATTAATATGCTGTACAAAGAGCAATATGTTTCTGATAGCAAATGGCCTCTTCTGCTAACACTGCTGGATGGAAAAACTCTTGCATTTTTTTTGAATGCTAACTTGGAATAAGAGCAGCTTTGTTATTCTGCCTCATATATTGTGCTTTCAGATGTCAGTTTTCTTTCTTTAAATCTCACCTTAAAAGAAAATTCTCTGTTCTTCAGAAAAAAGAGTATTCCCTGTGGAAATAATCTACACTCAAAATGTCGTTTTTAAAAAATACGCTTTGAATCATTCTATTGCATCCCCTGTTCACTTTTTGTTTTGGCTCACTGTATATTTGAAAGCTGCTAAATAGATCTTACTCAAATTTTCCAAAACAATTCTTTATTGGAAAAAGACCAGGAATCAGAAACATAAACTATTGGACCCCAAAATGCTCTTCCACATTTTAAGAATTTGATGAAGCTAGATGTTTAAAATAAACTTTTTCTCTTTTATGGATTAAACTAACTTTTCCATTGTACTTACTTGACATTTAATGTATGTTTTACAATTTTATAATTTTTATAAATATGACCTGCTTGGTTCTTACATCCAATCTTGGAACCTGTAACCTGGGATGATAGCCTGATCCTACTCCTATTACCCTGTCACTTACTACATTTAAATTATGTGAATGTTAATGCCTGCAGAGCACTTTGAGATATTCAGAAAAAAAAGTCCATTAATTCCAGATTTGTGATCAAAGATGTGAATCTTTTAAAAGGGAATGACAATTGGGAAAGTCAGGAGATAGAATTAGAAAAAGCATTTTAACCAAGGGGTGATGAAGAAGGTTATGAAAGTAGAAACAGAGAAAAGAATATAAACAGAGATCTGAATCCAACATGATCCCTAGCATAACATGTCCAGGAGTGATAATAACAGCTGATAATGTTTTAAAACTCATATTCGTATCTGTCATAATTGTGCTTGAAAATCATGCGAGGTATTAATTAATAATACAGTAGCAGTGATGGGCTTGAGGTACATGACATTCTCCTAGAAATTTCAAAGGATGAGTGTAGTTTTCATGAAGTGAGTGTGAAGCATGTAAGCTAGTCTTCAGGCCATTACAATTGAGAAAGATGATTATATTAATGAAAAGGGACTTAATTAGAGATGAGCCCTTTGAGAGGAATTAAATCACTTTAATGAATATAACTACCTTTCTCACTGAATTAATCAAGGTTGAACTCTAACCAAAACCCCAGATCACTTGCTAAAATTCTGTCTGTGTCTGAAAACCAAATTTTGGAGCTTAGTTTTCACATGGATTCATTATCCTGGTGTTCTCAAAATTTAGCTAATCCCCAGGAACGACTGTGTAGCTTAACAAAAAGATCCAGATTCATGGCCTCTACCCCAGACCACTAACTCACAATCTCTAAGATGGACTTTGGGAATCTGGCTTGCTTTTATAAACTCTCCAAGTGTTCAGGAACCCTTGTATGATAGAGATATGGCTCAAATATCAAAAAAAATTTAGAACTTTCAGTAATCTATTAACAGTTGGTATCTGAAATAGCAATAAAATCTGTCAGTTATTTTTTGTGTGCTGTGTGCCAGATATTGACATGAATTTTTTTTTCTATCTGCATACTAACACTCCTAGGAGTCATTATCCCCATTTTACAAACTAGAAGTTAAATAGCAGAGCAGGTCTGTACCTTGCCTAAGGTTTTATAGTAAGTAAGAGGCAGACCTGGAATTCTGTCTAACTCTGGAGCTTTAAGCCTTTCCTAACAGCGTAGATACAATGTTCTGATTCTTTGCACAATGTCCTGGCCATGTGTATCAGGTTTGGTCCAGGCATATTTAGTTAAGAAGAGTTTCATATTTATTTACAGAAAGTTCCAAAAATGTTGGAGAAGAAACATTGTATGTTTTTAGGAATCTGGTATTAAAGAAAATGTCCCAGTGGTAAGCTTCTCTCTCTTTGCCTACTACTTTCTACTCTTCTTAGCATGCTGGCTAGGTTTTGGTCCATTCCCAACAGTGCAGATGGCTGTAGGAGGTATATCCCGGGACTACAGGGGAACAAGCTCACTGGCAATGTTCTGTCGTTCTTCTTTAGAAAATGACCACTTGGCTTTTTCCACAACTAGGTAGAGCTCTGAAAATTGGAAGGAGGTTTGAGACCTTCCTCATTTCTGGTTCATACCTCTAGGTTTCCAAGAGCTCATTCCATGTTTGTGGCCCATGATCCATTCTTAAGTAAAGTTACCTGCAAATTTGATCTAATCTGTGTTGTATTGCAACAAACCACAAACCAAGAATTTCCTACTGTGGGTTTCCTACAGAAAGGCAATGCTATGAATAAAAATCCTATAAGAAATAAATCAGGCTTCAGAGAAGCAAAAAATATATGCATCTTTTAAATATAAATGTCCTAAAATATTAAAGCAGAAAGGGTAATAGAAAAATTCAGGAACATGGAAATGAATGAATTACGCTTGCTCATAAAGGAAAGGCACTGTTCTCAGTTTGCAGCAGACTTTTGGTTCCCAGGATCATCCAGCATATATGTTGAATTGCATTACTTCTATTTTTATCTCTCTGCTGCATGCTGTGCACTAAGTAGATATGGACAATTATGTGCATTAGTTTAGAGAATGACGATGCTTTTCTGGAAACCTGGCAGAGTGCTGGGGTACCGTCTTTCTGATTCACTTGTTCCACTCTTGAAGTAGTCAGGCTAATTACATACAAGCTGGGTGTTTATAGTTTGGGGCCATGGACGAGGGGAAAATATTTTGGCTAATGTGTGCTGACGTCAATGGCTTAAGTCCCAGTCAGTTGAAGTACTCTTGTTGCTTAACAAATGCCTGCCTATTTTGTAGTTCAGTTTAGGAAATGCTGACAGTTGTCTTATAGGTTGTACTGGAAAGAAGGGCTCTGTCATAGAAGTAAAAAGTCCTTCTGAGCATAAGCAGTGTGTGTGGTTAACTTACATATGTCTTTCATGCAAATGTGTGTGTATTTAAATATTTATGGAATAATGATCAAATTTCTATGTGAGAGAGGAACAAAAGTAGCATTTAGATTGTAGCCTGGCTGTGTGGCATATATAAAATAGAGCTTCACTTGACCTGCCTCTAAGCTATCTGTATAAACTTTGTTTTTCTTAGTCAAATTTTTGTATCATATAAAAGTTCAATATTTTGAAAGAATAAAGAATCTTCCCTTCCCTGGCCTTCTTCCACATCCTGATCTAGTCTTTGGTAATATTTCTTCTTTAGGGATCTGTACTCTAGCATCATTTGAATCGTAGAGCAGAACAATTCTGCTTAAAATGCCCAAGAATAGTTTGATGAAAATGTCAGCTTTCCAGAAATAGATGCAAACATTCACTTCTCCATGTTCATAGTTAAAATTAGCAAAATAAATGAAAATCATTGATTTTTATTTTGTTTTTTTTTTCCAAGAAACTAAACCTTGCATAGGGATGCAAAGATGTTTAGAGATACATTTATAGTACAAGTCAAAATATGAAAAGAAATATAAAAATATTTAAGAACACATAATAGGAATTACAGAAGATAAACACCTTATCTTAGGAAGGCTCCATTTCCATAAATTGGGTGGATGAGATACTCTAGAAACTTTCCAACAATATACTGGAAATCTGGATAGAATATGACAAATATCTTTTTAAATACACAGTTGGTCATGCAAGAAGGTAAGGTAAATTTCCAAAGAGCAGAGAATTAAAGGGAAAGTTTGAAATTACACTTAACATATTTTCCTATCCTGGGAAAATAAACCAGTCTCAGTAATCCCAAAGTCTTGGATGTTAATGGTTGCACATGTGAACATAGTCAAGGTATAGAACTATGCAAGGCAAAGTAAACCCCTGCATAAGCCAAAATCCTTTGGTTTTGTTGACTGTTTCTTTTGCTGTGCAAAAGCTTTTTATCTTGATGAAGTCCCAATAGTTCATTTTTGCCCTTGCTTCCCTTGCCTTTGGTGATGTTTCTAGGAAAAAGTTGCTGCAGCTGAGGTCAAAGAGGTTGCTGCCGGTGTTCTCTTCTAGGATTTTGATGGATTCCTGTTTCACATTTAGGTTTTCATCCATTTTGAGTCTATTTTTGTGTGTGGTGCAAGGAAATGGTCATTCTTCTGCATGTGGCTGTCCAATTTTCCCAACACCATTTGTTGAAGAGACTGTCTTTTTTCCATTGGGCATTCTTTCCTGCTTTGTCAAAGATGAGTTGACCATAGAGTTGAGGGTCTGTTTCTGGGCTCTCTGTTCTGTTCCATTGATCTATGTGTCTGTTTTTGTGTCAGTACCATACTGTCTTGGTGATGACAGCTTTGTAATAGAGCTTAAAGTCTGGAATTGTGATGCCATCAGCTTTGCTTTGCTTTTTTAACATTCCTCTAGCTATTTGGGGTCTTTTCTGGTTCCATACAAATTTTAGGATTATTTGTTCCATTTCTTTGAAAAAAGTGGATGGTATTTTGATAGGGATTGCTTTAAATGTGTAGATTGCTCTAGGTAGCGTTGACATCTTCACAGTATCTTTTCTTCCAATCCATGAGCATGGAACATTTTTCCATTTCTTTGTGTCTTCCTCAGTTTCTTTCATGAGTATTTTAAAGTTTTCTGAGTACAGATTCTTTGCCTCTTTGGTTAGATTTATTCCTAGGTATCTTATGGTTTTGGGTGTAATTGTAAATGGGATCAACTCTTTAATTTCTCTTTCTCTGTCTTGTTGTTGGTGTGTAGGAATGCCGCTGATTTCTGTGCATTGATTTTATATCCTGCCACTTTACTGAATTCCTGTATGAGTTCTAGCAGTTTTGGGGTGGAGTCTTTTGGGTTTTCCACATAAGGTATTGTATCATCTGAAAAGAGTGAGAGTTTGACTTCTTCTTTGCCAATTTGGATACCTTTTATTTTTTTTTGTTGTCTGATTGCTGTAGCTAGGAATTCTAATACTATGTTGAATAGCAGTGGTGATAGGTGACATCCCTGCATCCCTACCGTGTTCTTGACCTTAGGGGAAAGCTATCAGTTTTTCCCCATTGAGAATGATATTCGCTGTGGGTTTTTCATAGATGGCTTTTATGATATTGAGGTATGTACCCTCTATCCCTATACTCTGAAGAGTTTTGATCAAGAAAGGATGCTGTACTTTATCAAATGCTTTTTCTGCATCTATTGAGAGGATCATATGGTTCTTGTTCTATCTTTTATTAATGTAGTGTATCACATTGATTGATTTGCGGATGTTGAACCAACCTTGCAGCCCAGGGATAAATCCCACTTGGTTGTGGTGAATAATCTTCTTAATGTACTGTTGGATCCTACTGGCTAGTATTTTGGTGAGAATTTTTGCATCCATGTTCATCAGGGATATTGGTCTGAAATTCTCCTTTTTGATGGGGTCTTTGTCTGGTTTTGGGATCAAGGTAATGGTGGCCTCATAAAATGAGTTTGGAAGTTTTCCTTCCATTTCTATTTTTTGGAACAGTTTCAGAAGAATAGGTATTAATTCTTTTTTAAATGTTTGGTAGAATTCCCCTGGGAAGCCATCTGGCCCTGGGCTTTTGTTTGTTGGGAGATTTCTGATGACTGCTTCAGTTTCCTTAGAAGTTATAGGTCTGTTCAGGTTTTCTATTTCTTCCTGGTTCAGTTTTGGTAGTTTATACATCTCTACGAATGCATCCATTTCTTCCAGATTATCTAATTTGCTGGTATATATTGCTCATAATATGTTCTTATAATTGTTTGTATTTCTTTGGTGTTGGTTGTGATCTCTCCTCTTTCATTCAGATTTTATTTATTTGGGTCATTTCTCTTCTCTTTTTGATAAGTCTGGCCACAGGTTTATCAATCTTATTAATTTTTTCAAAGAACCAGCTCCTAGTTTCATTGATCTCTTCTACTGTTCTTTTGGTTTCTGTTTCATTGATTTCTGCTCTGATCTTTATTATTTCTCTTCTCCTGCTGGGTTTAGGCTTTATTTGCTGTTCTTTCTCCAGCTCCTTTAGGTGTAAGGTTAGGTTGTGTATATGAGACCTTTCTTGTTTCTTGAGAAAGGCTTGTATTGCTATATACTTTCCTCTTAGGCCTGCCTTTGCTGCATCCCAAAGATTTTGAACAGTTGTGTTTTCATTTTCATTTGTTTCCATGAATTTTTTTAATTCTTCTTTAATTTCCTGGTTGACCCATTCATTCTTTAGTACGATGCTCTTTAGCCTCCATGTATTTGAGTTCTTTCTGACTTTCCTCTTCTGATTGAGTTCTAGTTTCAAAGCATTGTGGTCCGAAAATATGCAGGGAATGATCCCAATCTTTGGTAGCAGTTGAGACCTGATTTGTGACCTGGGATGTGATCTATTCTGGAGAATGTTCCATGGGCACTAGAGAAGAATGTGTATTCTATTGCTTTGGGATGGAATGTTCTGAATATATCTTTGAAGTCCTTTTGGTCCAATGTGTCATTTAAAATCTTTATTTCCTTGTTGATCTTTTGCTTAGATGATCTGTCCATTTCAGTGAGGGGGGTGTTAAAGTACCCTACTATTATTGTATTGTTGTCAATGTGTTTCTTTGCTTTTGTTATTAATTGGCTTATATAATTGGCTGCTCCCATGTTAGGGGCATAGATATTTACGTTGTTAGATCTTCTTGTTGGATAGACCCTTTAAGTAGGATATAGTGTCCTTCCTCATCTCTTATTACAGTCTTTGGTTTAAAATCTAATTTGTCTGATATAAGGATTGCCACCCCAGCTTTCTTTTGGTGTCCATTAGCATGGTAAATGGTTTTCCACCCCTCACTTTCAATCTGGAGGTGTCTTTGGGTCTACAATGAGTCTCTTGCAGACAGCATATCGATGGGTCTTGTTTTTTTATTCAGTCTGATACCCTGTGTCTTTTGATTGGGGCATTTAGCCCATTTACATTCAGGGTAACTATTGAAAGATATGAATTTAGTGCCATTGTATTGCCTGTAAGGTGACTGTTACTGTATATTGTTTGTGTTCCTTTCTGGTCTATGTTACTTTTAGGCTGTCTCTTTGCTTAGAGGACCCCTTTCAAGATTTCTTGTAGGGCTGGATTCATGTTTGCAAATTCCTTTAGTTTTGTTTGTCCTGGAAGCTTTTTATCTCTCCTTTTATTTTCAGTGACAGCCTAGCTGGATATAATATTCTTGGCTGCATATTTTTCTCATTTAGTGCTCTGAATATATCATGCCAGTCCTTTCTGTCCTGCCAGGTCTCTGTGGATAGGTCTGTTGTCAATCTAATGTTTCTACCATTGTAGGTTACAGATCTCTTGTCCCGAGCTACTTTCAGGATTTTCTCTTTGTCTCTGAGACTCGTAAGTTTCACTATTAGATGTCAGGGTGTTGACCTATTTTTATTGATTTTGAGCGGGGGTTCTCTGTGCCTCCTGGATTTTGATGCCTGTTTCCATCCCCAATTTAGGGAAATTCTCTGCTATAATTTGCTCCAATATACCTTCTGCCCCTCTCTCTCTCTTTCTTCTTCTTCTGGGATTCCAATTATTCTAATACTGTTTCATCTTATGGTATCACTTAACTCTTGAATTCTGCCCTCGTGATGCAGTAGTTGTTTATCTCTCTTTTTCTCAGCTTCTTTATTTTCCATCATTTGGTCTTCTATATCACTAATTCTCTCTTCTGCCTCATTTATCCTAGCAGTTAGAGCCTCCATTTTTTATTGCACCTCATTAATAACCTTTATGATTTTGACTTGGTTAGATTTTAGTTCTTTTATTTCTCCAGAAAGGGTTTCCTCTAATATCTTCCATGCTTTTTTCAAGCCCAGCTAGTATCTTTATAATCGTCATTCTGAACTCTAGTTCCAATATCTTACTAATGTTCATATTGATTAGGTCCCTGGCAGTTGGTACTGCCTTTGTTCTTCTTTTTGAGGTGATTTTTTCCATCTTGTCATTTTGTCCAGAGGACAATAGATGAATAAGAGAACAAAATGCTAACAGGGTAACAACAACCCCAGAAAAATATACAGTAAACAAATCAGAAGAGACCTGAAACCGGGGGAAAAGGAAGGGAAAGAAAGAGAAAAAAAAGAAAAGAAAAAGTAAAAGGTAAAAGAATATGATCAAATATGATCAGGCTGGTGAATAGATCAGTGCCACAGACTAGATTTTTGGCCTATTTTGTTCTGTTAGAAGAAACTGCCTCCCAAAATTTTAAAGAAAGAAAAGCTTATATATGTACAAAAATAAGGGTAAATATGATGAAGGGATGGACTATGACTGTAAAGATAAAATTATAAAAGATTTTATAAAAGGAATTGATAAGATAAGAAGTTGGTTGAAAAAAGAAAGAAGAGAAATTAAAAACAAAAGGGAGAGAATGTGATCAGGCAGGAGACTAGAACAAAGCCATACACTAGAGATTTGAGGTATATTTTGGTCTGTTAGAAGAACCTGTATCCCAAAATTTTAAAGAGAGAACAACTTATATATATACCAAAAATAAGGTTAACTACTATGAAGGGATAGAATATGACTCTAAAAATGAAAAATAAGAAAGATTTTTAAAAAAGGGATTGATAAGATGTTGGTTGAAAAAGGGAAAAAGAAAAATTCAAAAAGAAAAGAAAAGAAAAATTTAAAAATTAACTTTGAAAGACTAAAGAATCAGGGGGGAAAAAAGCCATGAATCTCTGGCTGTATTCCCCTAGCGCTGGAGTTCTGCGGTTCTCATTGATGGGTAAACTTGGTCTTGGCCGGCTGTTCTTGCTGATCTTCTGGGGGAGGGGCCTGTTGCCGTGGTTCCCAAATGTCTTTGCCCGAGGCGGAATTGCCCCACCCTTGCTGGTCCGGGCTAAGTAATCTGCTCGGGTTTGCTCTCGTGAGCTTTTGTTCCCTGCAAGCTTTCCATACAGCTTTGGAGGACAAGAGTGAAAATAGCGGCCTCCCAGTCTCCGCCCCGGAGAGGCCGAGAACTCAGGGCCCCACTCCTCATTGTGCCCCCAGAAAAGAGCAGTCAATCATTCCTGTCTCCTGGTCTCCAGCCACACTCCATGCTCACCCGGCCTGTGACCGAGCTTCTATCTCTGGCACACGACCCCATTTATAGTCTCCAAACCCAGCAGATTCCTGCGATGTGCTCCCACGCCACTCCTCCTGAGCGAGGAAGGGGAGTCTCCCCGGGTCTGCCACTTGTTGGGTCCCTGCTGGAAGAACAGTGACCTGACTGTGCCGCGGATCACGGTTTATGGCAACCCCGAGTGAGAGCCCACTCCTCGGCTCCATCTCTGCAGCCGGCTTCCCCGCTCCGATACCTGGGAGCTCTGCCGCACTCAGGCACCCCCAGTCTTTCTGTGACCCGGAGGGTCCTGAGACCACACTGTCCCAGCGAGGGGTCCACCCCCTGCTTAGCCACTGGAGCAACGTCCCTCAGCAGAGCAGACTTCTAAAAGTTCCGATTTTGTGCTCCACGGCTCTATCACTTGCCGGTAGCGGCTGATGCAGGCTCCCTCCCCCCGCCATCTACCTTCCCAAATATTGCCTCAGATTCACTTCTATGCACATCCTACCTTCCAGAAAGTGGTCACTTTCCTATTCAGAGAGTTGCTGCTATTCTTTTCTTTAATCTCCTGTTTAGCTCGTAGGTGTTCAGATGGTTTGGTCCCTATCTAGCTGAATTCCTGGGGCCAGACGAAATTTAGGTTTCCTATTCCTCTGCCATCTTGCTCCTCCTGTCTCCAGTTAAACTTTTTTAAAAAAGATTTATTTATTATTTGAGAGATGAGAGCGAGCATGGTGGGGAGGGACAGAGGGAGAGGGAGAATCTCAAGCAGACTCCCCGCTGAGTGCAGAACCTGATTTGGGGCTCCATTTCACGACTCTGAGATCATGACCTGAGCCAAAATCAAGAGTTGGACGCCTAACTGACTGAGCCACCAAAGTGCCCCTCCAGTTCAACTTTTACTGGAAGCAGTGATAAGGGGTGTATTAGTTTGCTGGGGCTGCCATAACAAAGTACTACAAACTGGGTCACTTAAAGAACAGAAATTTATTATCTTACATTTCTGGATGTCAGAAGTCAGAAATTAAGGCATTGACAAGTTTGGTTGTGGGCCAAGGTTCTGTTCCAGGCTTCTCTCTTTGGCTTATAGATGGTTACCTTCATGTTCACTTTCTCCCTTGTATACATGTCTGTTTCTAAATTTCCCCTTTTCATAAGACACCAGTCATACTGGATTAGCATCTACCCTAATGGGCTCATTTTATTTTTATATTTATTTTTTTAAGTAGACTCCATACCTGGTGTGGAGCACAATGCAGGGCTTGAACTCACGACCCTGAGATCAAGACCTGAGCTGAGGTGAAGAGTCAGAAGCTTAACCAACTGAGCCAACCAGGTGCCCCCTAATGGGCTCATTTTAACTTGATTACTTTTATGAAGACCTTATCTCTAAATAAAGTCACATTCTGAGGTACTGTGGGTTAGAACTTCAACCCCAATGTGATGGACATTAGGGAGGGTATGTGCTATGGTGAGCACTGTGATTTTGTAAGACTGATGAATCACAGACCTGTACCTCTGAAACAAATAATTCATTATATGTTAAAAAAAAATAAAAGAAGATAATAGGAAGGGAAAAATGAAGGGGGGGAAATCAGAGGGGGGAGACGAACCATGAGAGACTATGGACTCTGGGAAACAAACTGAGGATTTTAGAGGGGAGGGGGGTGGGGGGATGGGTTAGCCCGGTGATGGGTACTAAGGAGGGCACGTACTGAATGGAACGCTGGGTGTTATATGCAAACAATGAATCATGGAACACTCCATCAAAAACTAATGATGTAATGTATGGTGATTAATGTAACATAATAATAAAAAATTTAAAAAAAAGAACTTCAATATATGAACTTTGGAGGGCAGAAGGAAAGAAAACAATTCAACTCCTAATAGATGGTATCCTTGTCTTATTCCTCATTTTAAAAGGAATTTCAGTAACATTCAATTTTAAGTACATTTTGAAAACAAATATTATCAGGTTAAGGAAGTTCCCTCTAGTCTTTTATTTATTAATTCTTTTCCCCCATACACATTCTTTTTCTTTCACCTCAGAGCCAGCATGTGGAAGCAGGTCCTGGGACTCTGGCGCTCTTGATATGACTACTGTCCTACACTGGCTCTCTACTTTAAACCCCAAGGTGGCTAAAAATAAAGGCTCAAGAGACATTTACTTGGGAGATATCAATAGGAAGCAATGGTAGCAATATGAATTTTAGACAAAATAAAATTAAATAACACTAAAGTGACATAGAGAGTAATTTTATCAAATCAAAAGTTATGACTCAGAATAATATAAATTATGAACTATAACTTAGCCTCAGACTACTAGACAAATGGAAATTGAAAGAAAGAAAACTGTTCAGCAGATTTTAACGTATCTGTCTCAGCTTTTGACAGATTCAATAGAACAAAGAATAAATAGTAACAGATCATTTGAATAATAAGTTTATATGATATATTGTTTCTGCAAGGCATATAGAGTATTAATACCATTAACATCACAAACAAGGGCAATTTTGCTTCTCAGTACCACACTGTTTTGATTATTATAAGTTTGTAGTATATCTTGAAATGTACTGACTATATAAAAGCCACTTCATTAACCAATGAAAAGAGGTAAAATTATTTTAGACATGATTCTGGGTAATTGCCTTTTAGAAAAAATCAAATTGGGGGGCGCCTGGGTGGCTCAGCCATTGAGCGTCTGCCTTCAGCTCAGGTCATGATACCAGGGTCCTGGGATCGAGCCCAGCATCGGGCTCCCTGCTCAGCAGGAAGCCTGCTTCTCCCTCTCCCACTCCCGTTGCTTGTATTCCCTCTCCTGCTGTGTCTTTCTCTGTCAAATAAATAAATAAAAAATCTTTAAAAAAAAAAAGAAAAAAATCAAATTTGACTCTCAACTTATGTTTCAAGCCAAAATTAATTCCAAAAAAATTTTTAAAGATTTTATTTATTTATTTGACAGAAAGTGAGCGAGAGAGTGTGTGTGTACCCACAAGCAGGGGGAGGGTCAGGTAGAGGGAGATGGAGAAGTAGGCTCCCCGCTGAGCAGGGAGCCCCATGTATGGCCTGATCCCAGGACCCTGAGATCATGACCTGAGCTGAAGGCAGACTCTTAACAGACTGAGCCACCTAGGCGCCCCTCCAAAATTGTTTGAAGACCTCAATGTAACAAACAAACAAATACAAAAGGCAACAAATATGAGTGGCAAAATGTTAACATAATATGGCAACAGTTTTATAAATTTATAAAAAGCAACTATCCCGTAAAAGTATAGATAATTTAAATAAGAAACACAAAAGCCAATAAATAGAAAGGATCTAAGCTCACTAGTAAGAAGAATATGCATACAAAATGCTATTTTTTTCTCTGTCAATATGAGAAATATGTATAATACTTAATTCAGGCAAGATTATTATAATATGACCATTTCTTACATTGCTGCTACAAGTGGAAATTGGTACATCGTTTCTGGAAAGCAAGCTTTAAAAAAGTCATACTTTTGATCACTGTGAATTTAGCCCAAATAAACAATTTAAAATCTATAACAAAGACTTATCCACAAGACCTCTTTAAATTTTTATTTATAAATGAAAACTAGGAATAAATCATTATGTATAATAATAGAATAACTGAGAAGTACATTATAAAACCATACAATGGAACTTTTAGACTACTGTTTAGTGACACAGAAAAAGGCTTACAAAATAGTATTTAGTGGAAGAAAAAGCAGGATACACCTGCTTTATATGGTATATACAGTAGACCCTTGACATTTAAAAATGGAGCATTTGATTATTTAACATTTGCCCATTTGTGGTGGACTTCTGTGGTCTGTGACGAATATTATTTTTTAACCTGGGGAAACAACGTGTGCAGGATTGCAGGTTCTTTTCTAGTCAATGTTTGTTTATATGTCTCTTTACCCATCAATTCGCTTTTTTGTGGGACTCTCTAAAGACAGTTCCATTCTTTGATATCAGCATACTCAACAGATGTGAATATTTAACAGATTTTTTTTTTCCTCCAGGTCATTATCATCCACACCCACCATCCCTTTTCCCCATCTTTTCCCCCAATATTTATTGGTCCTACAGGATAAGGTTGGGTGTGCTGGGTTGGATACAGAGCACCAGGTTGACAGAATTTGTTATGAATGTAAGAGGGCTTTGATGGCACTGTGCCCCAGCACCAAGTCAGTGAGGACGGGGCTGGTTGGGTTATGGGCAGGCTGCTGTCCCTGTGGAGTACACGATTTTAAAGCACAGCAACAAGAGGAATAAAAGAATGCTCCAAAGCTAAGACCTCTTGACTCATTATTGCAAATTCATTATGGTTAATAAATCTCAGAGCTGTATTATTAAACAAATCAGTTATTTATAAATAATTGATTTGGGTGAAACTGAGGTCAGAAACCCTTTGAATGCTGCATGAGTACACATTCCCTACCAGCTAGCTAGCCTCCCTAACCGCCCCCTCCCGCCTACTTCAGGCCTCACTTGAGTGCCATTTCCTCGAAAGAGCTTCCCTTGACACCCAAGAGCAGTTGTTTTCCCTTCTCACTCTCTCTCATAGTGCCCTATTTTCTGTCACAGCCCTGGTTTGAAAATCAAACAGCTTGCATTCAAACCCTGATCCCCCATGTGACTCTGGGCAAAATACTTGACTCTGTAAGCTTCAGTTTTCTCATCTATAATACCAACCCCAGAGGGAAATTGGGAAGAATACATGAGATCATTTATTTAAAGCACTTGACATAGTGCATCGTGCCTGGTAAGCATTTAAGCAGTGTAATCCATTCCTGTAACAAGAATTTATAAATACAGGTTTATATGCACATTTATTTGTTTAAAGTATTATTTCCATAAAGGCAGGGGTCATGTCACCTTTATTTTCCACTTTGCACTCTCTGCACCTAGACTAATACCTGGCACCCTGGAAGATACAGAATAAATATTTGATTAATGAAAGAATGAATGATCCAAGATTGGGATGAAACTGCTTTAAACTCTAGGACCAGCCATTTGTGTAAGATGAAATCTTTCATGTTCTTGTTCATGACTTTTCAATTTCATCCTTTACATCTCTTATGTCTTCATTCAGACCCAAAATGTGCATAAAATGAAGAAAGGACCAGACATACTGTGATTACTTTTAATGGTTCCCAGTTTCTGCCATGGTGTCTTGGACAGATCTATTCTGAGATTTTGAAGCTGAGGTAGATATTTGGTGTTATGAATTCTGTTCATTTATAAGAATGTAAAACATGAATTTTCTGGAAAATGACCCTATTAATTAGGGTGACAAATGACTAGGAGACATTAGGACTGAAAGACCAACTGAACATGAGATTAACATTGTTAAAGTAGGATCACAGAATGCACTTAAATATTTCCCTTGTGTTTTTCTGATGATCAACTTAATATAAGCTCATTTAGAAAATGTAGGAAGACTACAACATAAAGAGGAGGAAAATATCACAGATACCCCCACTCACCCACCCAGAACCAACTAGTGTTCATCTTTTGGCATATTAATTTCCTTTCTGTCTAGAATAAAAGATTTTTAGCACTGAGAGAGCCCTTAGGATTCACCTAAGGCTCACTCTAAGTCAGGTCTCCTGTCTCCCTGCCTGTCAACATTTATTTCTCAGCATCAATGACCTTGAATTTGTATAGAGTTTGAACCTCCCTCAATTAGAACCTACTCGTAAATGATTACAGAATTCAATATCCTAACCACATTATAGCAAATCAAACCAAACCAACCAAATATACTGCTCATCCTGCCATGCACCCCCATCAAAGTGATCCATAAGAATTACTGTCCAATTTATACTATATCTAGAATAGTAAGTCTTTAGGTTAAAGCACTTCAGACAAATTTAGCTATATTCCTTTCTTACATTTACATGATATTTCATGAAAAAGTAACAAATACTTTGATTAAAACTCCATGTTTAATAGGTTGGCAATTGGGACAAGGGGATTTTAGAAGATGTAAAATAAAGTGTGGTAAATAGGCATGGGTCATAAAAGAAATTATTCCCCCCCCAAAAATAAATTATTCCCATAGGAGTAGTAATTATAGGAATAAAAAATTAGAAATGATCATGTTAAGAAATAAATAGTGTTTTATAATAAAAACCTGGTTAAATAAATAATTGTATTTTGATAAAATACAATAATGTCACTGAATATTTGATAGCATGGAGATATAATCATATTATTTGAATCAAAAGCTATAATAAAATATTATGTGCAATATAATTCTATTTGTGGACAAATACATTTTTAATTGGAAAAGAAGGCTATACACCCAAATGTTAAGCAGGCTTATCTGTGGGTGATGGGATCATGGTGATTTTACCATTCATGTGGATTCACATGGGATTATTCATGCTTTTTAATATTTTCTAAATTCTCCACAACAAATAGATATTTCAGTAGATTGTCTATCTAGATAGCCTGATATTTTGAACTCAGATAAACCATCAGGTATTCTTAACCCAGAGTACTTGGGCTCCATGGGTAGGTGTCAAAGCATCTGTGAATTCCCTGAAACACAATGCACAATGGTACATATTCCATGTGTATTTGTGTATATATTGTTCCTGAAGAGGATCCATCTCTTTCACCAAATTCTCACACTGTTGTGTGACTCCCAAAGCCTAAGGAAAACTACTTTCCAGTAACCTGTTCTAAAACCTCATTCCTCATTTCAAAGACTCTTATGTATATAAACTCTGTGGGCTAGCGGGCCATTTACATTAAATTTTAGTCTTTCCTGTGCATTTGGAACACAGCCAGAATATTCATGGGAGTACATAAAATTAGCATCTGCTAAAAACTAAAGCAGAAAATGTAAGTTATTTATTGTGTGATAAGAATTGTATCTTACTATCAAAACTCTCTAATAATATACCCTGACTCCTTTAAAAATAAGAATAGAAATTTCATGTAATAGGTAAATAGTATAATTACTTGTTCCTTTATAAATCCTTTTCATTCAATACATTTTGAAGTATTACCTATTGAAGAAGAATTCAACTTTGCCCTTTTTTGGTCCTTATTTAAATAATCATATGGCATAGACTTTTTACTCTATAAGTCTTCAAATGGTCTTTGGCCAAAAGCAATAAAATCCTAAACTGATCTTTATAAATTGTATTTATATTTTCCTCTTGTGAATGGAGATAGAGAGGTACTCAAAGTTGCCTGTGCTTTTTGCTCATGGAAACTAATACCTTATGGGGCAATGCCAACACTACCAGCATACTTGAAACCCTAAAGGACGTTAGTTTGCTTTTTATTCAAAAATTAAATTTCTTGAAATATTTTTCACTTTGTTCCTACTCTTTCATTTTGGATAATTGTACACACAGACTCACATTTCTTTCATTCATTAACTGAAGAATTGCACTCTGGCTACAAAGACCACATCATAAGTACTTACTGAGTTATAAGGAGAAAGAAATGGATTCATTTTTAATTTATTATTCAATAAAATTATTATTTCCCATTTGGGACAAATAGAGAATTTGTGGCTCTTTTGAAATACCAGCCTGCAGCCTCATTTCTGTCCAGAGAACAGTACAGCCCTTTTGAGTTTGTCCCTATAAAGTGTTTTGTTTATTTGCTTTTTAATTCCAGGGTTGATCCTGCAGTCTTTACACACACTGTCTGATGGTGAGCATTGGAAGTTTGCCTCCATAGTCTTTGGGGAAGAAGGCATGTGGTGGTTCTATTTAAAAAGTTCTTTACAATCCACAGCAGCCAGTTTGGATTTTGAAGACTTTTGCCTAACACTGTGACATTTTGTGGATTTTTGAACATTGCAATGTCCCCATCACTAACCCATTGATAAGAGAAGATGGTGCTGCCATGCTGTGGGACACTCATTTCTTGCTTCTTTTTAGTGATTGACCCAGATCTACCATGTACACTACTGGAGTTTTTGTTATAAATCTTTAACTCCTGAAGATTAAGAATTCAGTTATAAATGTCTTTCTAATAAGTAGTCCCCCAAGTCTGAAATAAGGATTATTATTAGAGGATTCTGATTAGGCCACTTATATGGTAATAGCAAGACACAACCAAGGATCTGATAACATCTAAAAGAACAAGATACCTCTGGTAATTTTGCAATGTTTGATAGGATAATTTATGAGTAGAAATAGTTCAACTTTCCAATTTTTTTATTTTTAACTTTTTCCTAAACTTTGAACTATTGAAAATCTGGGACACAGGGAAGGCATCTATTTGGTTAATATGTCCCATTATACGTTAACTATAGTTTCCAACTACTGATGTTCAGTAGATACAAAATTTTTATTATGTTCAAAATAAAATGGAATCAATATTATGTTATAATCATAACAGATATCAATAATCACTATCTTAATATTATTAATAATAAAATTATTATAATGTTCAATATCATGGGATATTGTAAACCTCTTTCTAGTGGAAACCTCTTGTCTCTTTTCTATAGACTCATGAACCATGGAGATGGGGTTCTCATGGTTTTCATAAATACTTTGTACCTCCACATCTCTGAACATCCCAGACTTTTCTAAGTGAATTCCATCTAACATGAGAATATTTATCCTTGATTTTTACAGTCAGCTGATTGTGAAATCACTCCACCATATCTCCATAGCTTTAAGAGCACATGCCTAATCTTCATTTTTTTGTCAGTACAATGACTTCAACACTACTCTTGCTTTTTCTTCTGGTCTTACTTCTATGATCTTTATAAAAACCAATTTCCATTTCCATTCACTTTAGCTATTCCATTTATGATCAGAACTTAAATCTTACCATTATTTAAAACTACCTTATTGCCAATATCTCAAACTCTAAATTTCCTTTTTCCCCCACAAATTTTATTTTCCTGTTCCATCTATTTCCTCACTTCCACTAATCAATTGGTACCTCTCTTTTCTGCTTCAGGTTCTCAATGATCCTCCACTCTTCTAGCTTAGTGACTCTCAAACTTTATAATATATCAGAATCACTTGTTGAAACACAAGCTGTGGAACTCACCCCTGGAGTTTCTGATTCCACTGGTCTCAGACAGGGCCTGAGAATTTGCATTTCTAACAAGTTCTTGGTGATGCTGATGCTGTTAGTCTGGGAACTACCCTTTGAACCACTGTTCCTGTTCAGTAACAAAACTCTTATTCTATCAGAGAAATAAGTGCCTAAGAATCAAAATACCAACGTTTTTTTTTCACAGAGCTAGAACAAACACTCTTAAAACTTGTATGGAACCACAAAAGAGCCTGAATAGCCAAGGTAACTTTGAAAAAGAAAAGCAAAGCTGGATGCATCACAATTCTGGACTTTAAGTTATATTACAAAACTCTAGTGATCAAAAGACTGTGGTACTGGCACAAAAATAAGACACATAGATCAATAGAACAGAATAGAAAACGTAGAAATGAACCACAACTATATGGTCAGTTAATCTTCAACAAAGCAGGAAAGAATATCCAATGGGAAAAAGACAGTCTCTTCAACAAATGGTGCTGGGAAAACTGGACAGCTACATGCAGAAAATGAAGCTGGACCACTTTCTTACACCAAATACAAAAATAAATTCAAAATGGATTAAGGACCTAAATATGAGACCTGAAACCATAAAAATCTTAGAGGAGAACACAGGCAGCAATCTCTCTGACAATGGCCATAGCAGCTTCTTCCTAAATATGTCTCCTGAGGCAAGGGAAATAAAAGCAAAAATAAACTATTGGGACTTCATCAAAACAAAAAGCTTTTGCACAGTGAAGGAAACAATCAACAAAACTAAAAGTCAACCAACAGAATGAGAGAAGATATTTGCAAATGGCATATCTGATAAGGGGTTAGTATCCAAAATATATAAAGTACTTATAAAACCCAACACCCAAAAAACAAATAATCCAGTTAAGAAATGGGCAGAAGACATGAATGGACGCTTTTCCAAAGAAGACATTCAGATGGCTAACAGACGCATGAAAAGATGCTCAACATCACTCATCATCAGGGAAATACAAATCAAAACCACAATGAGATACCACCCCACACCTGTCAGAATGGCTAAAATTTAACAACTCAGGAAACAACAGATGTTGGCGAGGATGCAGAGAAAGGGGAACACTATTTTTGTTAACATTTTAAAATTTATTCCTAGATACTTAGGATTTAACTGGGAAAAAAAAACAACACAGAACTCTTCCTTTAACATTGATCCTTTCTCCTGATCTCATCCTGTACTCAAATTCCCTAAACTGTCCATTTTTTTGAATGATCAGTTTGGAGATTCTATTTCTCCCATTTCCACACCATTTACTTTGTTCCCTTGCAATATGGCTTCCTTTCCTATCCCTGTAAAAAAATATATTTTTAAAATTGTTACTGATGATCCCTAATTTGCCAAACCAATAATTTTTTGTGTTTGTTTTTATTACCTTCAGTTTTTCTCTGCTTTGATTCTTACATCCATTTCAGCATTCCTCCTTTGGCGTCTATGGCATTTCAGTCTCCCGGTTTTCCTTTTGATTATAATTCTTTTGCCTCTTACCTGCCTTTTTATTCTCCCATTTTGTAAACATAATATTCCTCTTGTGGCCCTATTCTCTTTCTATGTACTTCTTCCCATGTGCTCCAGAATGCAGGGATTTCTGTCTGCTTTCATCAGTGATGCAAGCACTTGGCATATTGTAGGTTATGAATGAAGGCTTCTTGAACAAATGAATGAAACTAATCTTAGCTTCCAAATCATTATTAACACCGATGTCAGGCAATTATTGGTTATTGTTAAAATTTGAACTCTACTTACCATTTTTGTGCTACATTATGGTCTCATTCTAACTTTGTCTCATTTCTTGCTTACATTTTAATCAAACCAGGGTAATCAGTATTTCCTAATGTTGTCTTTGTTCCTGATGTTTTCTCTGTCTGTGATTCCTTCCATTTTTATTTGTTGAAATCCTATTACTTAAGGCCCATATCATCTGTCTTCTTTTCTTGGAACTCTTCTCTCATTTACTCTGATTTTTTGTAATCTCTGACACTTCTAAATCTCCATAGATACTGTTTGACTTCTGCTACTCTCATTGCATTTGTATATATCAATGATGAAATTCTATCTTTAAAACTGGGACAGAGAAGAAGAATGATAATTCCCAATCTTGGCAAGGGTGAGGGAAGAGAAAGTCTCAAACATTGTTGGTAGGAATTTTCAGGGGATAATTTGGCAACAAGTACCAAAATCTTAAAACCACAAATAGTCTTTGCATAACAATTTCGATTTCTATGATTTTTTTTCCTAAGGAAATAGCCAGAAATATATAATATATTATATAATTATTATATTACATTATATATTATATATTACATATATAATTATATATTATATACTACATATACATATATAATATCATGTATTACAGCATTTTTTGTAAAAGTAAAAAAAAAAATTATAAAAACCTAAGTGTCTAGCAATATAGTTTTAGTTCAGCAAATTTTGGAATATCATTATAATAGAAGAGAATAAAGCCCAAATAATCTCTTAAAATAATATTTATTTACATGAGAAAATGTTCACAGTATGAAAAAAATTTTTCCAGTATGCCATTATTCCAGAGAATAAATATTCTAGAAAACATAGATGCTTAAAAAATATTAGAAAGACATGTGCCAAAATGTTAGTGGTATTGTGGGATTGCGATATAAATTTTTTAAATGTTGTGTTTCCTGCATTTTCCAAATTTTCTTATGCATGTTTATATTTTTTAAAAAGTGTCAGGAAAATTGATGCTAACATTTAAAATAGACTATGTCATATGTCACCCAGATTCTTCCTCCTCTCTCCCCATTATCTCATCTGTTAGGATCTACACTCTCATATCCCTGCTACTAGAGGCACTGAAGGCTGTCCACTCCCCGCTGAAAACCCCTTCCTTCACCTCCAACAATTGCCATTCATTGAAAAAGCTGCCTCTGAAGAGAGTTGCCTCTTCCAAGGTAACACACATACTTTCCCACAGGTAGTATGCATGTAAAGACTCTACCGTAGAGATAGGTCTCTAAAGGCCTTACTCCCTTGTCCCAGTCTGAGAGAATGCTACAGGACCGTCCAAGCACCACAGCTCCCTGTGTACTTAGCCAAGGTCTTTGTTGAAAGTGTTTTGTAGCCCATCTTCTCCCTCCGCCAATTCCTGCTTCCTTAGCTACCCCACAGTTGTCAATTCTGAGAGCACACCATAATAAACTTTCCAGCTGGAAATTTTCATTTCAAGGTCTTCTTTCCAGGGAAACCAACCTAGAACATCCACTGTTTGCTGCGTGCTTTACATCTATTACTGCCCAAAAGTCTTGAGATAAGATTTTTAGGTAATTATGATATCACTATTTTGCAGGATAAAATTATTTTCAAAATATTTATGTAATTTGTGCAAAGAGATGCTATTACTAAATGTCACAACCAAATTGAAAGCACGTATGTTTGGGTATATGGGATGTCTGGGTGGCTCAGTTGGTTAAGCCACAGACTCTTGGTTTCCACTCAGGGTCATGAGATGGGGAGGCCCACCTCCAACTCCACACATGGAGTCTGTTTAAGATTCTCTTCCTCTGCCCCTCCTGCTCGTGCTCTCTCTCTCTCTCAAATAAATAAATCTTTAAAAACAAACAAAAAAAGAAAGCAGGTATGTTTGGGTATAAAGACCATGCTTTTTTGCATTAAGCCAAATAGCTCTCTCTGGTCAGCCTTATGTTTCATTATTTTTGTGCTTTTCTTGTTCTCTCTGGTAGATGATAAATTCTTTAGCTGCAAGGATTTTGTCTTATTTATCTTTGAATCCCCTGTAGGGTATTTCATGGTACCTTGCCCATAATAAGTGCTCCATGTTTGTGAAACTGACTTGAACTAGTCAAGGTTTAAAATGTAATTCTACTATTGTTCCATAAGAAATGGATTCCCTAGGAGGAAAAAGAAAATGGTAAGACGTAACAATTGTAATTCAGTTTGTTTCATGAAATAATTTCCTATAAAAAAAAGTGATACCAATTTTTTTCTCCTCCTTCCTCAGTATTAGATAACAAAATGCTATTTTCCAGAACTTTGCTTTTAATTACCCAAGTAAGCAAATCAGTGGGGTGTAATAAACTTACATTGAACTTTGCTGGCAAATATCACAGTTTTTACCTTATATCCCTGATTCAGACTTCTATAAAATTCAAGTTATTTGGGAAAAGAATCTACTAAGAGTAGAGAAATGTAACAAGAAAAAGAGTTTGTTTTTTAACACACTTTAAAGTATATTAACAGAATTGAAGTTTTGGTGGCAGTAGACAGAAATGTTTGAATTAGGTTTCCAGCATCTGTTAGAACTTGCAATTGCAAGTTAAATGTTTCTTAAAAAGAAAATCTGCCAGATTTCTCATTTTTAAAATACAAATGAAATGAATATATCAATGATAGATTATGTTTTTAGTAATAAATAATATTAGATCTAGGTTTCAGTTTGGGAAAATAAACTACAAAAGACACACAGTAGAGAAAGTTTATCTATTGAATAAATTTTCTTGTACTTGTATTGCTAGAAAGTCAGTATGAAAGGGTATTTCTAACACAAAATATGGGTCAATTAAGTTAAACATTATTAATGCTGTAAGGTTTGGCAAAAGGCATGATGATTCTGTAGAATGCATTATTGGTAACTGACCCAATATATTTTTTAAAAGTGACCAATACAATAGCCTGGATGATCTCCTAGTAAGTGAAATAGATAGCAAACATGAGATTATTTCAGGTGCCACCACCACCATGAGTGGTTCAAACACTGTGAGTCCTAAAATGCCACAATTAGGAATTTGTCATTTTGATCAACTACTTTGTTTTCTATTAAAATACATATCTCCCTGAGAAGATAATACTCAGTCATTCTTTAATATTTTTATTTAGCCTTATTCTAGATGTTCTCTAAGACTTTCCCAATAAAATATAAGCAACCATCTCTAATCCTAGAAGATCAGTGTATTGATAGTATTTTCCCCCTGAACTCCAATTCTTCCTTTTGAATAGAAATATTATGGTCTTTGAAAGAACCTCCACACCCCTTTTGCCCCCCTCCATTATAAAGTGCCAATAAAAGGGGCCTCTTGATTAAATACTTAGATATTTATGTTAAAGTGATTTATAAGCTATAATTTACTTATAAACTCCATATGCTTTCAAATGACCACAATTGGATTGCCCCTCTTCTGTTCTCAACCTCACCCTGATAGCAACTTTCTTTCCAGTTCTAAAATGAGATTGATGTCTTCTTGAAAAAGCTTAGAAATTTTGAAATACTCATTTTATTACATCAGTGGAAACTTCTTAAATTAGTGAACCATTTAGACTAATAAGCATCTTTTAAGATTGCAAATATCAGTCAAGAATAATTTTATAAATCACTTTAACTTAGCATAAATTATTTTAAGCAATTGGTTTATCTTAATTACTACTGAGATAATCCACTGAATGAATAAAGTTTTTCATTTGAGAGAAAGAGACCACGGAGGACGGGATAGCACAAAGACTGGGAAATTCTTAGGGTAGTGTGAAAATTGGGGCTGGAGTTGAGGAAAAGATGCAAAGTGGTGCCAGATCAGCTTGTTGTTTCAAAAATTTGTCTTAGATGGGTTTTGATTAAGGTGAGAGAGATTCCAACTTTTATCCTCTTCTTGCTCTTTGCTCTCTACTTTTTTCTGCCCCTTCTTCTCCTTACCCTGGACAAGTGTGTCTCTACCAACAGGAGACTTGAACTAAGCCTACTTTTACTAGAAATAAATCTAAATTACATTATGGGTTCATTGATTTTTGCAAGCTGGCTGACAGTTATGGTACCCACTTTTGAGAAAAGATGTCTTTACAAATCTGAACAACAAACACCTATGAAACATTTTACAACAAATTGATTTCTAAATCAGGCTCATAGTTACAGACACCATTCTAACTGGAGAAGGTACCTACTAAATTCAGCTGCCCATCAGATGATTTAAGTAACTGTCTCTACTGAGCAAGAAGAAAAGAATGGTGAGCTCATCCATTTTATAGTCAGAGCATCCCCATGTGGCAGGGTGGGCCAACTAAAGAGGGAAATGTGGGCTGGTAAATATTTAGTAATTATTTAGTGTATAAAAACTTTAGCCATGGAGATATTTTCTCTATTTAAAATTGTGTCTTTTATTGGAATTTCAATGATGGGTATGCATTTGAGGATAAAAGGCACAAAATTACAGACAGAAAATGAAATGAAACAAGGAAAACATGGCTCAACACACTCGGAAAAACTACTTGGCAGCATTCTGTGAACTTTTTAAAATATGTTGTGTTCATTGGCCTTGGCAGCTCCTTCCCCTTGTTCCCTTGTCAATTTTATCCTCTCCCCCTCAAAAAAAGAGCCCCCTTCTCTTTCCCTTTTCTTAGAAGGCTATTTTCCCTAAGAGAATTCTGCACTTTATTTCCTCATTCCCACATCTTTCTAAGGAGGATGGTGTCTAAGAATGGTGTTTTGTTTTTTTTTTCTATACAAGTCATTAACTTCGTTAGGATGACACCAGATAAAGTCAGTGGGAGTCTTTCCTTCCTGGCATGAACTCTGTCAAGGTCATGTTTTCAGGCAAAGTTTATGGTTGGTACAGAGAGGTTCAGAATCTTCACCATGACACTATGAAGCATATGGAAACTGAAACTTCCGAAGGAAACTTTCCACTTCAGTATTTGGCAAAGAAAATAAGACTGAGACAAGAACAAGAATTAGATCATGACACATGTTACTTGGCAAAAGAGGAAGTCAAAGAAAATAGGATGAAGAAAAGCCCAGGAGACAAAATGTTGGCGTCATTTTGTACCTAGGACTTTCCTTCTTATAGCTGGCTTCCAAGCTAATTTTTTTATTATTCTTACATTCTTACTGTCTTTAAGTTCTTCAAAACTTCCTAGTTAATAAAACATGGGCTGAAAGGCAGTTAATTAGTTATTTTTCTAGGGAGTTCTTTCTCCAATTGTAGAGTTCTGTCTGATATTCTTGTTACTTTTCATATTCTTATTTAGTATTCTTTAAGAAATTGACCAGGTTTCTGAAGGCAATCTATTGTCTTATTTCCAGTTTTCAGCTGTGCTCAATTTTTGGATTATTCAGAAGAGGGGATATTTTGTTTCCTTGTTGGTGTTTTTCAAAGTGTAGATAACAAATATCTTAAAAACACAAAAACAAATGTTGTAACATATTGGCTCGGTAAATCTGTAAGTAAGAAACTGGGATGCAAAGTCACACTGCTGTTAAGTGGCAGAACTGAGTTTTGAACCCAGGTGGTCTTATTTCCCTCATGTTCACCTTGGAAAACATTTACTGAGAACATGATAAGTACAAAATACTGTGGCATATACACTAAAAGCTATAACACCCAACAAAGTATTTAAAGAAATGAACATGACCATAATTAATGAAAGTGGAGCTAGTATGCACTTTAATTTTTTTTTAGTTAAAAATATTTTGGGGGACATCTGTGTGGCTCAGTCAGTTAAGCATCTGACTCTTGGTTTTGGCTCAGGTCATGATCTCAAAGTCATGAGATCATGGGTCAGGCTCTGCGTTCAACATTCTAGTCTGCTTGAGATTCTCTCTCCCTCCTCTCTCTCCTTCTGTTCCCCCCCAACTTGTGCATGCTCTCTCTTAAATAAATAAATAAATAACATCTTTAAAAAATATTTTTCATTATGCTTAGTGGGAAAAAAGAATTATGAAGGTAAGTCTTGGAAACCCATTTGAAGGAAATAAGCTTTGCAGTCTGAATAGGACTGTGACAAGCAGAGACTGGGAAAGGACATTCAGATGGGAAAGCATAAATAGAAGTCTGGTGGCTGAGACTGTGGGGGCACCGGGCTGAAAGGTGAGATTTCCCATGTGACTGAGATTGAGGATGTAGGAAGAAGGCAGGATTTAGAAAGAGATACATGTAGAAGCATAACCTGTAGCCAGATTGTGGAGAGCCTTGAATGTTAAAAAAAAAAAAAAGATTTGGATTCATTCCATATGCAGCCTGGACCTAGTAAAGATTTTAGACATGGGTTATATAATCAGATGAATTTTAGAATGAGATCTCTAGCAGCAAAGTGTAGGGTTAACTGGAGGGAAGAAATGCCTCGTGGGAAAGCCAACCAGTTAGGATACAAGTGGAGAGACTTCTACTAAAGAGAACATATCTCAAAAATAGGGTCCAGAAGCTTTGGTAAGTGATTTATTATGGGAACAAATGGGAGGGAGGAATAGGAGATGAGCTCACATTTTGTAGCCTGAATAGTGTGGAGAAGGTGCCCTTCTTACTGAGAAGGGACACAGGAGGAGAAGAGGTTTGAAAGGAAAGATGTGTTCAGCTCGGGTTTTTGTGAAAAAGTGTAGCCTATAATTATCTTTCCTACTTTTCAATTGTAATAATCAGCTCCACACAGTTTGGGTCCCTGTTTATTATATATATTCTGAGATATATAATATTTTTATTTATTTTTTAGTTCCAGTATAATTAACATACAGGATTAATTTCAGGTATACAATATAGTTATTCAACAATTCTATACATTACTCAGTGCTCATCATGATAAGTGTACTCTTCATCCCCTTCACCCATTTCACCCATCCCCCCACTCATCACCGCTTGGCAACCACTAGTTATCTATATTTAAGAGTCTGTTTGTTTCTTTTTCCTTTGTTTTGTTTCTTAAATTCCACGTATGAATGAAATCATATAGTATTTGTCTTTCTCTGACTGATTTCATTTAGCATTATACCCTCTATATCCATGCATTTGTTGCAAATGGCAAAATTTTATTCTTTTTTTAAAATTTTATTTTATTATGTTTTGTTAGTCACCATACAGTACAACATTAGTTTTTGATGTAGTGATCGATCAACGATTCATTGTTTTCGTATACCACCTAGTGCTCCATGCAGTATGTGCGCCCTCCTTAATACCCATCACTGGGCTAGCCCATCCCCCTACCCCTCTCCCCTCTAAAATGATTTTATTCTTTTTTATGGCTGAGTAATATTCCAGTGTGTGTGTGTGTGGTGTGTATAAAATCTTTACTGAGATATATTATATATAGTATTTTTATTATTCTAGTCCATATTATATAATTCCTCACAATGTATGTGTGTACTGGAGTTTTGACTACCTGCTTAGCATGTAAATCTGCTCATCGTTGTATCAGAAATCTCTATTAAAATACAAATCATCTTTTGCTGTTTTCGTTGATCATGCTATTATTTCTAAAATACAAGCAATATTTCTGTCAGATATTGATATAAATTTGAAATAATTGGTAAGTAGGATCAACAGTTGGGTAATTTTGAAGTGTGGTAACATTCTAGTAAAAATAAAGTATTTTTAGATATGAAAGTCATATTTTATTTAACATTGTTCTTTTTTTAATATTTTATTTATTTATTTGACAGAGAGAGACACAGCAAGACAGGGAACACAAGCAGGGGGAGTGGGAGAGGGAGAAGCAGGCTTCCGCTGAGCAGGGAGCCGGATGCGGGGCTCGATCCCAGGACCCTGGGATCATGACCTGAGCTGAAGGCAGACGCTTAATGGCTGAGCCACCCAGGCGCCCCATTATTTAACATTATTCTTATGGAAGATCTAGTAGCAGTGCTTTCTAACAAATAGATCTTTTGGTTATGCTAGCAATATTCTATTCAGATATTTCAGTGGATTATGTATCTACATTTATGTCTGTATGTTTCTGTACTTCTAATCATATTTAAACCATTGTTAATCTTGAAACTTCCCAGGATCTGGCCCATATTTTTGACATCTTTTAAATAGGTGGCAGCCCCTTTACAGAGTACTGTGTTTATTTTATTTCTTCCTACCCTGATTTAAAATTATCCTGTAATTTAAAGAGTATTTAGAGGCCCACATCCCTTCTGTACCTAAGCTCAGTGGATGCCTGCCATGTCAATTCTCACCTCAGCAGAAGTCTGGGGTTTTATTCTCTGGAGAGGACTCTGAACTGCAGGATGCCATGCACATATCTTTGGCCTAACCCAACCCTAACCCTAACCCTAAATCTGATCCTAACTCTACCCCTAACCACTAACCTCTAACCCTAATCATGACTATAACCCTAACCCTAAACCTAATCATCTGGAGAGGTCTCTGACACCAGGCATGTAACCTCACCCTGACCCTAACCCTAACTCCAACCCTAACCCTGGATGTGAGAAAGAGGCTTTCCTGAACACATGATCAGAAAAGTTGAGAAGCAGCCTAGTTATTCTGGAGAAGATCCAATGAAATGAAATGAAATGAAATGAAACTAAATGAAACGAAATAAAATAAAATTTTCCTGTATTTATAATGTTTATATATATAGTTTATGATAATTATGGTGTATTTCTTATCTGTTATGTATCTTTTTTGCCAATGAGTCTTGAATAAGTTATTTTGTAAAAGGAACTTAATTTTTATATCCTTTAAGATGCTATCTATCTTTATGTGTCTAACCTATCAAAACTGAATTCAAGGGCACCTGGGTGGCTCAGTTGGTTAAGCGACTGCTTTCGGCTCAGGTCATGATCCTGGAGTCCCTGGATCGAGTCCCGTGACCGTCCCCCCTCTCATGTGCTCTCTCTCTCTCATTCTCTCTGTCTCAAATAAATAAATAAAATCTTAAAAAAAAAAAAAACTGAATTCAAGACAAAGAAACATTCTCCAGGAAATTAGTCAGATGATCCTGGCAATTGTTTTATAGATTGTATTATTGTGGAAATAATATGCTGCTTTTTCCTACTGGGTCTTTAACCTGACCCTCTCTAAGCCCCAAAATTATGCATCCTGCCCCCATTGACTTCAGGTTTGGCAATATACTTTGTTTGGGTCAGTGAAATATATGTAGAAGTAACATGTTACATTTTCAAGCAGAATCCTTAAGAGTAATTGCCTGAATATACCAACAATTTTGTCCTCTTTTCTTCTAGAATAGCATATCATGAAGTCTTGGTCTCAAAATAAAGTACTCTTGGAGCAAATCTTGGTCAGTCTGTAACTGTGTAATTGAATGAAATATAAACCTGTGTTTTTTGAGATACTGAGATTTGTGGGTTATTTGTTAACTGTACCATATACACCTTAAACTGACTAACCCAAATAACTTTCTAAATTCCTGATTCTTGTTGTCTTGTTGTAGATAAATATAGATACAGATATATCTTGTCATCTTGTTATATCATACCTTGATTCTTGTTATCTAATCTAAACTATTGTAGACTTTCCTCCTACATGTTTCCTATAAATATTAATATGTTTTTATTAAATGGTATATAATACTATGAAATAATTACACATTTTTAAAATCTCTATTTCATTTCACAGTGTATTGTGAATATTAAGCCAGATGGCTAAATATGTATTTGTGTCTTTACTGGTTGAATACTGTCCTCTTGATGGAAGATAGTATGGTGTA
Source organism: Neomonachus schauinslandi (assembly GCF_002201575.2). NCBI lineage: Eukaryota > Metazoa > Chordata > Mammalia > Carnivora > Phocidae > Neomonachus > Neomonachus schauinslandi. Next base: position 28,823,740 of record NC_058410.1, on the reverse strand, counting down.
GTGGTTAAGGAAAAGATACAGTCTATAGGACAAAATTTTGTGAGTTCAAATCACTGTTCTACCACTTACTAGCTGTGTGACTATAAGTAGGATATTTAATTTATTTGTGACCTTACATAACAGACTTATTTGCCTCATAATATAGTAAACCAGTCTCTTATTGTTGAATAATTTTTTCAGTATTTTTCTATTATAAGAACATATTGAATAATATCACTGGCACTATCTTTTCCCTCATCCTCACTTGTCTTACCCCAATTTCTCACAAACCCTGATTATTTTAGTTTTAAAATATCTCTTTTATTTGTCCTTATATCCAGTACTACCATTACTAAATTACATGATGATTCAAATATATGTAAAAGAGCATGAAACATTTTATAAATTAGTAACTACTCTTGACTTAATAAAATATCTTAGGAAATCAGTAAAAAAGGAAGCATCATTAACCTCAGAAAGACTATCTGGCAACATATCTCCTACTTGTGAAACATTTAATGATATTTTCATTAAAATAAATGACAGGTCAAAGATGACATCTGTTATGCCAGTACTGTATCTAAAAGGAATCGCTTTTGGAAAGATAGATAAATTCAGCTGTTTGAAATACCCTGTGCTGTGAATAAAATGGTCTTCAGAGGGTTCTCAGAACTCTTTCCTGATGTAGTCCGTTTTGCCTTTTATACTATCAACTAACCACTATAATACCTTCTTTGACTATGTGATATTAGTTAAGTGAGCCATTTACATTTAATGCCCCCAATCTGTCTAGCCAATAATGATTTTCTATACATCAATAAGCATGCATTGGGTTGGTTTCCCTACCCCAGATGAAGAGGTTGGATTAAGTGAGCCATGCAACAGGGTTCCCTTGGCCCTAGAACAGAAGCAGAATTGCCTCTCTCCCATAGCTATGCATGTGTGGATTGAGGAGAGAGGAAGTATCCAACTGAATCCTGGAGGGGGGCCCCATGGTGGAAGCTAGGGAAGCCTGCTGGAATGTCCTTTACAAATGCAAAGGCCTGGAGTTGGTGAACCAGGTGAGAGGAGCACCAGATAAAGAGAGAAGGAGGGTTGCTAGAGTTTGCTGCTTGGCCAAAGGGAGTCCCATCTAAGGCCAGTTCTTTTACAGGGCAATTTCAGATTCACTCAGCAGCCTTTCTGTGATTCCAAATGTACATGCATCTCAGATATATTCAGTCTTCTTAACTCATTGCTTGCTCATATTAAAATATTACAGGGAATATGAGTGAACACCAGAAAAGGTAATTAAAGAAATACATTAGCTACTCTGATGGATATTTTGAAAGCAAGAGGAAAAACATGCACTACTAATCAGCACTTTCAGAAGTGTTGCCAGTGGAAAGATATGAAATTCAAAAGAAAAATGAGGTATTGTTTGATGAGTCAAAGTAGAAATATTTTCTTAAGTGTTACTTTTGTTTTTTTTTTTAAAGATTTTATTTATTTGAGAGAGAGAATGAGAGACAGCACAAGAGGGAAGAGGGTCAGAGGGAGAAGCAGACCCCCGGCTGAGCAGGGAGCCCGATGCGGGACTCGATCCCGGGACTCCAGGATCATGACCTGAGCCGAAGGCAGTCGCTTAACCAACTGAGCCACCCAGGCGCCCTTAAGTGTTACTTTTGTAAGCAGAGAAATGTTAAACCTGGTCCTATCGTACAAATAACTTTGGCCTCAAGAAGCCAAACAAACTTCGAAGATGTGAAGAAATCTTGATTAATCCTACAGATTCCATCATCACCTACGTGTGGATCTTAGCACCACATCTCAAGGCAGGATGCCCAATAGAGACTTTCTGGAACATGTGTCCACTGGTGCTATAGCGATGCTTTCCGTTACATAACTCAGCTGTCAGCCTCAAACACAGAGTGAGGAGGTTGCAGAGTAACAGTTCTGTGCTGTGAACACTCTGCATCATTCAACCAATCAATCCATAGTTAGATATGGAGTGCCTGATTTATGGATGGGGACTGGGCTCATACAGGTTTGCCTAACACAGTGTTTCAAAGAAAAACTAAAACATAGCTTTAGGTTTTGAGATTGGACGGCAGATGGCGAGAAAAAAGAAAATTGTTGGGCAGAGACAGAGTTACGAATAAGAATAATTATCCCAACTTCTAACTAAATTATGATCTTTATATGGAAATAATGTAGGACTTTAGATTCAATATTGTTGATAGAATCATGTAAGTTCAAATAAAAAGAGCAATGATGTAATTCCTTTTATTATACAATCAAGGGTCATTCTACATTTGCAAGATACAAAGCAATTTTTTACTTTACATGAATCTTTTTAAAGACAAGAATTTGGCCTGACTCTGTGTGTAATGTGATATTTTACAGCTCTATCTTTGAACGGAACTAAATTTCTTAGGTGGGATGTTTGACTTAACTATGAGCACGTTTGTTATAACTCTAGGGATCCTTTCCAACTGATTTTTCTTCAGTTCTTATGTCGAAGGTTCCTGTAGACTCAAAGGCCTAAACTCAGTTCAACTGAGCCGAGGGAAATCTGCCACTAATAACACAGTAAACACAGGGCACCAAAAGGGATTCTGGCTGAGAATATTCCTCCCAAGAGGGAGGACAGATTCTATGTCAATTATGATGGCAACTGTTTGTGAAAAAGCAACAATTTTATAACATTACCATTTTTTTAAATCACATTTCATGGCTGCCTACACATTCTGGATTTATAGGACCAGGGAAAATTTAGTAATTTTCCTAATTATCTAATTATTTCCTAATAGTCTAATCCCAAATCATAAACATGTATCAAATAATTCTACAAATTTCCTACCTGCCTTCTGCAGGTTTTTCTGATTTGTCTTTGAATTTGTTAGAAACTCAGTATGGGAAAGAAACTATGTCAGACATCTCTTTATTTTTCCTATTCTAGAATTCCAAAATTCAGCAAACAAAAGGTACCTTCCTATTGCCTCAACACATCATACCAAAAAATCCACTGAGAAACTGCCCATCACTAAGGATAAGTCTTCTGTTTTCTTTTGCTTTATTTTGTGTTTTAAAATGTACTCGGGATTTTTATTTTATTCAGGTATGGTGAGGCCAACAGATCAGGGCATGATTGCCATTGAAAAGATAGTTTGTTACACACAGTTCCAAGAAGGTTCTGTGGGCACAGCACACCAAGCACCAAGGGAAGCACCAAGGTCTGTCAGGAGGCAGAAGTGAAGGGAAAGAAAATATGAATGAGAGACTTTACTGTGGTTTTTGCAGGAAGGAATGGGAGAAGCAGAGTAAGCAAGCTGAGCAGGTTTAGGATTGGCTAGTTTGAATAATTTTGGCTAAACTTGAGCTACAGGGGTGGTTCCTGGTGGTCTAGTACTTGGCTCTGAGGTGGTTTACAGCAGGAGGAACAGTGGCCCAGACCACAGGTTTCTAACACAAAGAAGCATGTTGGGGTATGAAATCAGGATTGGTTGGTTTGTATATCAAAGATATGTTCACGTGTGTTATCTCTAAGAATTAGCTAGCTCTGGGAGGGGCAGTCTCTCCCCAGCCAGCAAGGCCCCAGATTCCAGAGAATCAAGATCATAGAACATAAGAAAACATCGGTAATCTACCTCATTATCAGAGCAATGAGTAACCTATTACGAGCTTTGGCCCTTGAAAAATCCATTGATTTTATATATATATAGAGAGAGAGAGAGAGAGAGAGAAAGTAGGCACTAAATTTTTTAATGTAATGAGATTTTTATATATATTTAATATTCCACTCATTGTGCTCAGTATATTTAAAAAGTAGAAACTCAATCCAGGACAAGCCTTACCTGTTCAACAGATAGTCTCCTTATTATCACCACATCTCTGTGTCTTTCCCATAATTAGAGTTCCTCTCCAAACGATCTTTCTGATGACATTTAGTCAGTTATGGGCTAGACAGGTTCATTTAAGATTGTACTTCATCTCTTGATACATAATAGATTAGGAAACCAGAGAAAGTTTTGAGAAAATAAAAAGTAGTTATAGAACAACTTTAGGTAGCAAAAGTTTAGTAATACAGTTTGAGAATCTCTTGGCCATCTCTAAGTTTTTAATCTTATAATTTCACTGTTCCCTTTATGGGTACAGTAAGTTTAGAGAAAGTATGTGGATGACCAGAAAGAAGCAATTCATACCCTCAAAGCTAATTTTTCACTATGCACAACAATTTTATTTTATTTATTCTTTTACAATGATTTTATTTTAATATTAAGTATTTCTCCTTAGACCTAATTTTATATTTCTGTTTCTGCTATACAAATCTGTCTTTCATTGTTAGTTGCCTTAAATTATTATTTTCTTAATTTTTTTTTTTAGAGAGAGAGAGAAGAGTGCGAGTAGGGGTGTGGGAGGGGCAGAGGGAGAAGGAGAGTGAGAGTGAGAATATCAAGCAGGCTCCATGCCCAGCATGAGCCTGACATGGAGCTCGATCTCAGGACCCTGTGATCATGACCTGAGCTGAAATCAAGAGTCCAACGCTTAACCGACTAAGCCACCCAGGCTCCCCAAACTTAAATTATTTTTTTTGGAAAAGGAAGAAGAACAGCAAACATGCATGTAAATATGTGTCTTTATATCTGACAAAATGTTCCTTTATAGAGAGAAGATGTTTTAGGAAATGGTAAGTTAGCGATGGAATGAGTCATAGAACTATCACTTTTAAGGAGTTTATACTACATAGGAGCTTGCTCCAGACTCCCCTTGAACTAAAAAAGGAGCTACACTTAAGGATGTGGCGTTTGGGTTCTCCTTTCAAACATTCCCCTGTCTGCCTTAGAGCTCCTATATCAAAGCATAGGAACCTCATGTGGAGCCCGGCACTTCAGATTAACAGGTTCTGGGCCTGCTTCACATAGCTGTTTGGTCTTTGTTTTTTTTGGCTTGTTTTTTTTTTCCATTCAACTTGCTTTATTGTGGTGGTCTAGAACCCGCGGTATCTTTGAGGCATGCCTGTTCATAATTCTCACTGAGTCTAGCATCAGAACTGGGTAAAGGCACAATATCATCTATAAGATCGGTCTTCTACATATTTCCACAAATATAATGCTGTTTTAAATATAAACAATAAGAAAAGTACATTTGACCATATCTAATTTTCTGTGTTGAAGACAATTTTGGTGAACAAAATAAAAAACACAAACTCACTTGGCTGATATGCCTCATGAAATTTTTTTTTGAAACAATGATGAACCATCATTTTTATTACTTAAAAAATAAGAGACCAGCATTTATCATCTCTCTAAATTATTTTGGTTTACTCATGTGTAAGTAGCTAAGGTAGAAGGTAATACTCCTTCAAATACTCAGTCATACAGATTTTGAGGATTAAGATTGCGCTTACTCTAGGGAAGAGAGCCACAGACCCTTTAAAGGGGTTAGGGTGGGGGGGTGACTCAGCAGAGGACTGACACGGCAGCAAATCTGACATTGTCATCCCACACCCTGGGCCAGCTTCAGCGCTCCTGAAAAGGAAAGAGCTGGTAGTGATGAGACACCTGCCATTACAGGGTATCCGAGCGAGGTTCAGAGGGGACCCCATATGTACCTAGCGCTGGAGAGATTCCTGACCATTTAGAGCCACATAAGAGATAGCGAAGAAAAAAACATTTACAAACATTTCTTCTATATGTTACCTACATTTATCTAAGTGTGTGCACACGTGTGTGGTATATAGAAAATAGTTTGTGGCTTCACTCTATTCCCTCAACATCAAAAAATTCAAGGATCTTATCACATTATGTTTCAAAACCAGAGATTACAGTTCCTCTTAACATACTCTTGTCCCTGAATCAATTACTGGGGCTCTGGAGAATCAGTCTTGGAGGGCAGCATACTTTTAACTGGGATTACAATTACTAGTAGGAAACAATGCAAAAATCAAACCATTTCATAGATAAAAAGAGCTGATAATAACCCGAGAGGATCCCTCCCACCCAGTCCTTTTATCTGGCCCAGGTGCCCCTCACCAACAGTGACAGAATAATGCCTCCTCCGCTCCCTTCCAAGATGTCCATGTCCTAATCCCTGGAATCTTTGAATGTTACCCTGTATGGCAAAAGGAACTTTACAGGTACGGTTAAGTTGAGATCATCCTGGATTAGCTGGTTGGGCCTTAAATATAATCACAATGGTCTTATAAGAGAGAAAGAAAAAAAGAGGTCAAAAGCACTAGTAGATGTGATGACAGAAGCAAGAAGTTGGAGTCATGTAGGGAAGAGGCCATAAGCCAAAGAAGGCAGGTGGCCTTTATAAGTTGAAAATGGCAAGAAAGTGTGTTCTCCCCTAGAGTCTCCAGAGGAACCAGCCCTGCCAACAGTTTGACCTTAGTCTCATGCTCTAGACTGATTATTTGTCTCCCCCGAATTTGTATGCTGAAACTTAATCCCCATTTGATAGTATTTGGAAGTGGGACCTTTGGAAGATGATTAGGTCATGAAGGTGGAGCTGTCATGAGTGGGATCAGTGCCCTGATAAGGGAGACCCTGGAAAGCTCCCTCACCCCCACTGCCCCATGAGGACACAGCCAGATGATGGCCATTTAGGAACCAGGAAGCAAACTCTCACCAGATACCAAGTTTGAGGGTGCCTGGATCTTGAAATTCCCAGCCTCCAGGAAGGTGAGAAATAAATTTCTGCTGTTTTTAAGCCATCCAGTCTATGGCATTTTTTTATGGCAGCCTGAATGGACTAAGACACCTTGTAAGACTCATTTTGGACCTCTGAACTTCAGAACTATAAGAGAAAAAAATTGGTGTTGTTTTAAGACCCTAATTAATGGTGATTTGTTATAGCAGTGATAGGAAACTACCAGCCTGGCCCCTATCCCCCAAACTCAGCCGTTGTCTGGTAACATTTCAGGTGATATTTTCTATTTTTAGCAATGTTGAAAGGGCATATTTTTTAATGTAAAGAATCTTTTCCACCTGTTTCCTCCATACCCCAAATGAGCTTTCATAATAAAGAAAAATCACTTGAAACCTTTGTTATTCCCAGCCAGACAGGACACTCATGATGACATATAAATGAATGCAGAATCTATTCACACACACATACTTCATTATGAGTTATACACATTGAAGAATATAAATATGCATATGTGTTTTAATTTATATATGTATATGTTTATATGTGTGTGACTATCTATATCTATATATTAAAATAAAAGGAAAAAAACCCAAGCCAAAAACAATTAACAACTTCCATATAGATGCCATATTACCAATAACTTTTTTTCAAACATTTTTCTTAGAGAGCAATTTGGCAGTGCCTATAAATTTGAACACATGTATATCTTATGGTCCAGCAATTCGATGTTTAGGAATTTAATCTAAAGAAATACTTCTTAAAATGTGCAAAAATATATGTGTAATAATGTATATTGCAATACATCATCTTGTAACAATAAATTGAAAACATATCTGTCATTTAAAAGGGTATTTTAGGGGCACCTGGGGGGGCTCAGTGCTTTAGGTGTCCAACTGTTGATTTCAGCTCAGACCATGATCTCAGGTCCTGAGATTGAGCCCCACGTCTGGCTCCACACTCAGCGTGGAGTCTGCTTGTCCCTCTCCCTCTGCTCCATCCCCCACTCGCTCGCTCTCTCTCTTTCAAATAAATAAATAAATCTTTAAAAAAAGTACTGTAAGAATTTTCTCACAAGCATAATTACTTAAAATATATGTAGCATTGGGTGTTATATGAAAACGATGGATTGTGGATCACCACATCAAAAACTGATGATGTATTGTATGGTGACTAACATAACATAATAAAATTTTTAAAAATTTTTTAAAAATTTAAAATATATATATATATATGGCATTAAGATATATTGCTTAACATCAAGCACAGAAGAGAAACTTTTAAGTTAATATATTTTAATTTCTCTTTCCAAAGTTAAAGTCATACAAGTACTCTGTTATTTGTCTATTATAGTTGTTACAGGAGAGGTAGAATTAGATCCCTTTTTTTGCACTGTAGAGTTTGGGAAAATGTTAAGTCTCTGAATAACACTTTGAACATTTTAGTCTGTTGATCTTACCAAAGGCTATAAATTAATACTTTTTATTTATTAAAAATATTAGAAGTATTCATTCTTAATTTTTAAATTTAACATTTTAAAACAAAATCAAACTAGTTTTGGTGAGGTTGGAATGCAAAATTTTAAGAATGTTTGCTAAATAGATGGTTATACAATTTCTTTTTCCATTAAATTTATAGGTGAGTTACTACTCTATCATGCAAGTTAGCTTTTTAAAATGTTACTTAAGGGATCTCAGGAAACAAACTGAGGGTTGCTGGAGTAGTGGGGGGTGGGAGGGATGGGGTGGCTGGGTGATAGATATTGGGGAGGGTATGTGCTATGGTGAGCACTGTGAATTTTGTAAGACTGATGAATCACACACCTGTACCTCTGGAACAAATAATACATTATATGTTTAAAAAAAGAAGAAAAAAAAGATAGTAGGAAGGGAAAAATGAAGGGTGGGAAATCGGTGGGGGAGATGAACCATGAGAGACTATGGACTCTGAAGGTTCTAGAGGGGAGGAAAGTGGGGGGATGGGTTAGCCTGGTGATGGGTATTAAAGAGGGCACATATTGAATGGAGCACTGGGTGTTATACGCAAACAATGAATCATGGAACACTACATCAAAAACAAATGATGTATGGTGATCAACATAACATAATAAAATAAAATTTAAAAAATGCTATTTAAGGGAAAACAAATAAAAACAACTTTGGAATTCTTTTCCTATAAATGTAAATGAAGTGATGCTATGTGCATGTTTTTGTCCTAGTGATTTTAAAATGTCATTGCATTTTGTTCACGAATGCCTATTGAGGCTGTAATCATTAGACACATTTTTCTGGGGAGGAGCACTTGTCCAGGAAGCACAGTGTGAGCTTGTCACATGTTCTGACATAGAACTCATTACTTTTTCCCCATAACGCAGGTCTTAAAAATATTCTATGGTTTTATGCAGCCTACTAGTGGAACTATTTTTCTTAAACTTCTATCTGCTAAAGGTGAGTGAGCCTTTGTCTTGGGCAAGTTCTGTTGAGAATGTACAAACACAAAGTGCAGCCATTTAAAATATCTAAGATGATAACGGTGCTTGTAAAATTTTCTTGCTGTAAAAAAGAACGGTTACAGTTTAAAATATGTATCTTGAGCATTTCTCTTTTGAAGACTGTCATTAGACACTTCATCTGAGGTGCCAGGAAATTAGTGCTTTAATTATCTTTTTGCAAAATCCACATGTATCAAAATCTGAATTTAGGCATATATATTGTGAACATAAATTGGTATTTTTAGACAAAGCTATAGCTGATCCTTCTGATAATAACCATCCAGATATTTTACTGTGTAGTTTGGTGCTGTAGTTGAATAAACACGTACCTGAAATTCAGCCAAGAGTTTGTAAACAATTGAGAATATTATTGATATGAATAATAACACAGGTCCTTACATAAGAACTCAATATCCACATTTTTCAAGGAGTTATTGCCTAATATGGGCTAGAATCTCCTTAAAGAGTGCTTTCAACACAAACAAAACCAGCGGCTCTCAAGGATTTCTCAGTCTAGTGGGAGAAAACTTTCCCCATTAAAACAGCATACTAATAGCGTGTCTACTATTGCTAGGTACTATCATGAGTTCCTTTAAATTTGCTCCTCTGAGCCTCAAATAACCTGACTTTGGACTAGGGTTTTCCTCTCCCTAGAATGTGCTTGTTCTTTTGGTCTCTTGGAAACTCCTATTTCTCCTTCAGAATCTTGCTGAGATGGTTCTTCTTGCATCTCTGCGTGTATGTCTATTACATAAATCACATTGAACTAGAACTTCATGTTATGTCTCTCTGATTCAACAGTGAGACCCTTTGAAGAAAAGGATTTTGTCCTGTTTTGTTCAAGTTATACATTATTGCACTAGACTAATCACTCAAGTCTTCAAAAGTTTAACCAGCTGCTCTAATTCATATCTGTTCTCATCCTCACTGCCAGTACCTGAGTTCAACATCTGAACATTCATTTCCTTCTAGGAAGATTCTCTGATGTCCCGGGCTGATAAGGATTTGCCTTTGTATTGTATCTTTCTCAATGTTCATTGTAATCTTCTGAAATCACTCATTTGCTCTCTAGCCTCCTCCACCAGACAGTAGGGTAAGACCTAAATTTCATTTGACTCTGTCTCTATCTGGATAGTAACCGAAGCCTGTGGGCACTCTGTAAGTGTTTATCAAACTAAATATTTCTCCTTACCCTAATCTACTTTTGAAAAAATAAATGTTTTTGAGGTATAATTCGTATACAATAAAATTCACACATTTTATATGAACAAGTGGGTTACTTTTGATAAATATATACCTTGTGTACCCATCACCCAAATCAAGATATAGACAATTTCCATTTACCCTGAAAGTTTTCTCATGCCCTTCTATACTATAGCCACTATTTTTTGCTCCAAAAACAAAAATCTCCTTACTATAGAATAGTTTTACCTATTCTAGGAGTTCACATAAATGGAATCAGTTTGTACTCTTTTGTGTCTGGCTTCTTTCCCTCAATTTAATGTTTATGAGCTTCATCCATGTTTTCATATGTGAAAGTATTCCCTTTGTATTGCTGGGTAGTATTTCACTGTGTGAATATACCATAAGTTATTTAACCACTCACCTGCTGATGATGCTTATGTTTTATCATCGTATACTTTGTCTCAAAGTCAGCTTTGTCTGATACTAATATAGCAACATTTTAACTACTTTATGAAAAGAAAACAAACCTAATCTTTTATATTTATGCAGTTATAAATTTGGGGGATGATGTTGCATTCTCTCTTTTAGATCCAGGTTTTATTGGGATATATTTTCTTTTTGCCTTATGATCAACCTTCAGAACTTCTGGCTGTGTAGTTGGCTTGTAGAAAATTTGCTCAGCTTTCATTTATCTGAAAACATCTTTATTTCATCCTGGGTTTGAAGAAAAGTTTCCCAGATACTGAATTCTCTATTGGCAGTTTTTTCTTTCGGAGCTTTGAAGATGTCATTTCATTGTTTTGTGGGCTCCATTTTTTTTCTGATGAAAAGATGAAAATAAACCTATTGCTTTCCCTTATATGTAATACATCCTTTTCCCTCTGGCTGCTTTATTTGATGGTAAGCCAATTATTAATTATTTCACATATTTTCCTTTAATTTTTTGAACATATTTGTAAAAGCAGCTTTAACTTTTTTATCTGTTAAGTCTATTATCTTGTCAGTCTCAGGGTTGATTTCTATTGTCTGCTTTTTTTTCTCCTGATTATGGATCAATGTTTCTTTGTATGTCTAAGGAATTGTTTATTGAACACTGGATATTAAAAGTAATATACCTTAGAGATTCTAGATACTGTTCTTTTTCTATGAAGAATGTTGATTGTTATTTTGACAAGGAATTTGATCATTTTGAACTCATGTAGGGTTTGGTTTAATTCTAAGCCTCAGATGGTGCTGCCTGATGTAGGTACAGCCCAGACCTCGCTCAGAGACCTGCAGAGGACATCCACATAGAATTCTAAGGTAATTCCTTCTTTTCCAATGCCAAGCTTCATAGATTCCACTGCTTAAGCTGCTCCATCCTCTTAATTTGACTTCCTTCATTCTTCATGGGTTATGCTGGGACCCTGTGCAGCAATAAGAAATTATCCATTAAGTAGAAATACAGGGAAATAAGGGGACTGAGCCACTCAAGCATCCTGATAACTTTTCTTTTAAAAGGGAAAACAATGGAGGAAGGATGGGAACAAAAAGTAATAATTAAAATCTATATAACATGACAAAATAGAAGTCTTTTCAAAGAGGAAAAATTAATATTTTCAACCTAGTGCAGCAACTGGGAATCAGGCAAATCTATTAAATAAGAGATCCTTGTAGGAATTGCATGCACCAGGATTGGTAAAAGTGATTTGTAATCAGCAAATAAATTATGTGTAAGTGAATTTATGTTTTCAAATTACTTGAAGGCACATAAATTAATTTGTTTCAAATAACTTGAAGATCTATTTAAGCATTTAAAACATTCTCTCAAATATAATTTTGTCTGTGCTCTGTGTATGTGTGTTTGTGTGTAAAGCCCTTATTCCACAAAGAATGAAAAGGTACCATGTAAGCAAGTTGAGTTGGGATTTTCTCTTAGATAAGAACAATGGATCAAATGTAAAAAATGTAAAAATCATTAATGGCACCCCTATTCCTGGACTGTAGAGTCTCACTAGTTATTCTATAATACTGAAATAGAATATAGAAACTCTTCTCATTGAAGAAGTGTGTATTCAAGACCCTTCTGAAATGGCAAGGTAGCTTCCTCTTATAGCATTCCCCAAGAAAAGTTTGGTATTCTCTGGACATAAGGACAATTCTTTAAGTTTTTCAAGACACATGAAAACTCATGATAGGAACATACAGATTTACAGTGTGCCAATGGAAGTAAGATTATTTAGTCCCTTTTTTGTGTTTTTTCCCATGGCAATATATGAAAGTGAATATTAATATTCAGGCAACTCCTTAATGGTTAGATAGCTAGCAATCACACTCTGAATGTTCTAAGTAGAAAAAAGATCTATAGAAAGTTATTCATTGTAAATATTTTATTAAAAAGGTTTAATGGAAAATGAATAGCCTATACTTGTTTAGTTTTTGCACAAAACATTTTCACATACATTATCATAATGAATCAGCGCACCAAGATGGGATTTTGTAGACTCATTTCGCATAGCAAAACTTAAGTTAAATTGTCCATGATCAAATAAATAGTAAGGATTGGAGCCAGAAACCACAGACAGGTTTTCTGACTTCAATAGGTAGGAATTCCAATTTGCAAAACAAACATATAAACAAAAACATAATGCTAACCATAAGCATGTTCTTTAAGATTCTTCTTTCAAGCGGTGGACATTTTGGCTAAGTGGAAAAAAATAAATATGAAAAAATTTTATTTGGCTATGAAAGAAATGAAAGATATTTACAAAAAGGATCATATGGAATTTCTACAGTTAAGAAATACCTGAACTGAAAAATACTCTGGGTGGGCTACATACAAAGCACATTTCATCATTTTTCAAAACCAGTAATGTAGAGAATATCTTAAAAACAGAAAGAGATAAAAGATGTATTACATATAGGGGAGCAAAAATAAGAATGATCATGGAATTAAATATAAGCCAGAAGGCTGTGGAATAACATCTTTAATGTAATTAAAGAAAAAAGGAAATTGTCAGCCTAGAATTCTGTATCTAGTGAAAATGTCCTTATTAAGACAACATAAAAGCATTTCAACACAAACAAAAGCTGAGAGAATGTGTCACTCTTCTTCAGGCTAGGGAAATGATACCCGATGGAAACTTGGATCTAGAGAAAGGAATGAAGAACCTCAGAAATGTAAATATATAAACAAGTAATAATTTTTCCCCTTTCATGGCTTCTTTAAAATAAGATTGATTGCTTACATTAAAAATAATAAGACTGTATTAGAGGTTAAAATATATGAAAATAATACTACAAAGGACAAGAGGACAGAAACAAAAATATATCATATATGGAGCGATGTAATATTTGATAGTAGATTGTGAAACTTAAAGGTTGCATATTGTAATCTCTTGAATAACCACCTAAAAAATAAAACAGTGAAGTAGAACTAATAATCTAATAGAAGATAAAATGAAATACTAAAAATATTCAATTAATTGAAAATTGAATTGAAGGAACAAAGAAAAATGGGATCATTAGCCAATAAACACACTAAAAGATGCTCTTCATTCTTAGTCATCAGGAGAAAGTAAATTAATATCACAATGACATACCACCACACATCCACTAGAATGGCTAAAATTTAAGGAAAAAATGCCAACAGAAATGTTTAAGGGTTATGGCACCATCAGAACTCTCATTCATTGCTGGTCTAAGTATAAATTTTTACAACCACTTTAGGGAACTCTCTGGCAGTCTCTTATAAAGCTAAATAAAACCTACTCTATGACCACTTCAAGGTATTTACCCAAAACTTAAGTCCACTACACAACTTATTTGAGAATATTCATAGCGGTTTATTCACAATAGCCAAACTGGAAACAACTCAAATGTCCGTCATTAGGGAAATGGATAAAGATTTTCTGGGATATTCATTCAATGAAATAATACTCAGCAATAAAAACAGTAAACTATTGATGCATGCAACAATATGGATGAATCTTGAAGACAAGATTGTGGCGAACCAAAGACCAGACTCAAGAGTCTGTCTTCCGGGGTGCCTGGGTGGCTCAGTCGTTAAGCGTCTGCCTTCGGCTCAGGTCATGATCCCAGGGTCCTGGGATCAAGCCCCGCATCGGGCTCCCTGCTCCACCGGAAGCCTGCTTCTCCCTCTCCCACTCCCCCTGCTTGGGTTCCCTCTCTCGCTGTGTCTTTCTCTGTCAAATAAATAAAAAAAATCTTTAAAAAAAAAAGAGTCTGTCTTCCATGATTCCATTTAAATATAATTCTACAGCAAGCAAAACTAGAGTGACAGGAAGCCCATCAGTTTTATCCTGGGGCTGAGAAAGGGGAGGTATGGAATTGACTACAAAAGGGCAAGAGGGAACCTGGTGGTGTGGTGGACGTGTTCCATAACTTGGTTTGAGTAGTGTTACATGAGTGCTTACATTTGTCAAAATTCATCATGCTGTGCACATAAAATGGGCACATTTTATTGATATAAATTATACCTCAATAAAGTTGATTTAAAAAAAGAAAAAATTATAATGCAGTAGAATAAGTTTCATAATTAAAGTGTATATAAATTAATATTCTATATTAGTTAATATTGCCCATTTATTATTTGAATCTCAAACTGCCAATCCGGAAGAGGTCCAAATTTACCTGAGGCAGTCAGTACCTTTAAATTCCTCTTCCCCTAGCAGCCCTTCACCACAATACCAATTAATAAATATCTTTCAAAGTTTCATGTTAGTTACAAATAAAGTCACCAATTTCCCCAAATGTTTTGGATAGTGAGAGTTACATGTGTGTGGAATGAAGCAGTGAACTAAGCTTTTCAGACTACTTACAATGCATAGAGGGGTGGCAATGAAATTTGCTGGAATTTGGCTTCTTGCAATAAGTCTGATCAGTTTCATGGTATATAATAAGTATCATAATTGTCTGGTGGCTGAGTTTGAAATATGACAGATGTCATGAATCAGTCAGGTATCAGGAGGCTGCCCACATTTAGTTTGGAAGTAAATTAAACACAAAACAACAACACATCATTTGGTTTGTGTGTGACTCTCTAGAAGTAAACATAGTTTGCTGTTGTTAACAACAGAAAAATACCAAAGGACCTGTTTGTCTGCAAGTGTTTCTTATTTCTGCCCTCTGAGTCTCATCATTTCACTTCATTCCTCTCATCTGTATCAACAGGAAACATGCAAAGTAAAGAAATGACTGAATTTAAGCTTGACAACAATAAAAATGTTCAACAATAAAAATGTTTAATTCTTGCTTGGTGACAATAAGAGAGTTTAATTGAAACTTCTCTCATCAAACAAGCTATTAGACTTGTGATCAAAGAGTGAAACTTAATCATCAGAAACTTACTTTGTTCCCTTGCACAGGCACTAAATGAGAGATACCAAAGAACCAGAGGTCAGTTCACTAAAATCTGTATCTTCCTTTCTCAACTAACTGTGCAACGGTCTGACCCTAAAATAAGTAGTTGATTTTAATCTTGAAGGACTCTCACTTTTGTAATTCTTTGACTACATGAAATTGTGATGTAGAGTAGAAGAAAAGTAATATCAAAAGTAATGCCACCTTACTGAGCATCCAAAAATATTTTCCAACATGCACATTTGATGCAAATTTACTTAGAGAATTTATTACATTATCTAAACAAATTTTACTCAGACAAAATATAGATAGATAATTTGAATGTTTGAAATGTGATCCATGACATCGGAATCACTTAAAAATAAGTTGATACTGATTACATTTTAGGGAAAAGTTAGCATACAGTTAAGTTATAATAATTTCCATTAATACCATTGAATTATGTAAGATTATAAAAAATATAGGCATGTTTTTATTTCAGAACATATTTTTTTTTCAGAACATATTTCTATAGCAATGAGTAAATAATAATCTTATGTTTCTTTGTGGTAATCAGAAAAAATGCAGACTACTCTTTTATTTATGTTGATTTAATTGCCATATTTACATATTTCCTTTTGATTGGCTCATACATCTGTTCTTAATGTTTCTATGAAAATTATATTAAAACCACAAAGTCAAAGTTTTGATGAGTAGTAGCTCAGAAGCAACCCAAATACAATATAAACATTAGAACATAGTGCTTCTCATGGCTAGTGATGGCCAGGGCCATTTTTCATGGAGACTGCAGAGACAAAGAAGCCAAAAATTAGAAATATGTCAGCCTCCAAGTTTAAGATTTTTTTAAATAGCTAAATGCTTCCAAATGTGCAAGTTTACCTAAAGTTACTTTGATTTTATTCTGTTCTATACTAGGAGTAAAAGTTTACAAGGATAGATTAACATTTTCTTGTGTGAAAACTCTAAATCATCATTAAGAAATACCAGGTCAAAAATCCTGTGTAAAGATATGGGGTGGTAATGATGATCTTGCATGTGAGGAACATGAAAATACAAAGACATCTAATGAACTATTCAGTGAACACATGGCAAACAGTGTGTTAGAAATCAAAATATATTTCACCATATTTTGAATCTAGACTCATTTGAATGGCAATGTATCAAAATAAGTTTAAGAACCATTGAACAAAGGAATTAAGTAAGGTATAAATCAGAAATTATAGATAGTGCTGATTGTTTAATCAGGAATATGCATTTATCATTTATCTTTTTTGCAGTGGCTCAAGTACTTGTCCCATGTGGACACTAAAATGTTGTCCTTAACCTCTTTGGCCTTTGTCTTCACATCACTAATATATACAAGTCAACTAGTCAGGCACAATGGACTCAAATATCATTATCCTATTAACCTGAGATATGTAATCTATATATGAAATAATGAACCAGATGACATCTCAATGTCACTTTTAATGATAAGATTCTTGGTCATTATTGTTTGATTTTATTTTGTTTCAATATTGAGACCAAATCACGAGGAATATAAGCACCAAATGGATGGAAAATTTAATATTCAATAGAAAGCATCACTCCCTAGTCATCTTTCTTCCATTCCTTTCCCCTCAATAAGTTAAATAAAGTAAGAAAAGGTAAAAGGGAAAGAAAATTCATTATTTTTCAGATCTAACTCCCTCTCTTTTCCTATTTAATATGAGCAGTATTAGATAACTGGAAAATTTTAAAAATGCATAAAGAAGGGTGTAGTTGTATAAAAGGGCTCCACTATGTTGGAGAACACATTGGCTTAATAACAAATATCTCCAAAACATTAGATAGATGGGGAAAAACGTGGCAGGGAGATACACTTGGTATGATACCATTTTTATGGTTGAAAAACATTTGAAGTTACATCATTGTTGTGATTTTTTTTTTACTGGGTACATACAAATGTAAGAATAAAAGCATGCATGTGACAATAAACATGAAATCAGAAGTGTTTATATTTGGGGAAGGAGAAAAGAGAATAATATCCAGAGACAGATGAACACAGAAATATTTGATTATATTGGTAAGATTTAATTTTTTTATACCAAGTATAGGTTAGGGATGCATATTACAGTACCTTTTGCTTTTGGCATTTCTGAAATATTCCATAATAAGAAAGTTTAAAGAAAGCAAGATTATTCAGCCTGAAGCTAAAAAAAGTGGTTTATTTATTTATTTATTTATTTATTTTTAAAGATTTTGACAGAGAGAGACAGTGAGAGAGGGAACACAAACAGGGGGAGTGGGAGAGGGAGAAGCAGGCTTCCTGCAGAGCAGGGAGCCCGATGCGGGGCTCGATCCCAGGACCGTGGGACCATGACCTGAGCCAAAGGCAGACGCTCAACGACTGAGCCACCCAGGCGCCCCAAAAGTGATTTATTTTTTATGTGGAGCATGAGAACCAGCTATTTTCCGCTTCCCTAAACAGAATTGGAAATTTAGGTTAAATATAAGGCTAACTTTCCCAGGTTGATGAGTTCTTTAATATTGCCATAGGTTGCAAAGAAAGGTTTATGTGGCTCCTTCTGAACATCCTGATAATGAGGCTGGGCTCTTATCTCTCTCCAGGAGCTTGGGTGGCCCTGGCTTAAAGTGGACTCGTCACTTCTTTCTTCCATCTGACTTTTCAGTTCTTAAGATGGTAAGATGGTAATAGTTTAAGATGAAGAAGGAGAGGAGGGAGGAAGGAACATTTATGAGCACACATATCAGAGATTAAAGCCCCCAAAGCAGGCCAAATAAACATCACATAGAAGTAGTCTCTCCTTTTATTTTTGTCCTTTATGATTAGAAGCAATTTCTAAGCAAATCAGACATATCGTCAGTGTCTTATCATTCAATGTTTTAAATAATTTTTTAAATTTGTATAGGGAGTCTCCTCAGAAAGGACCTTTAAAATAGCTCCAAATATTTGGCCAAATGATGGAGTCAGTTGGGAAGATCTTGATCTTCTACTCTTCCATTTCTGTGTCCAACTGAGATTGTTGCAGACTATGCATGGTCATTAATTCTTTTACCAAGCTGAGATTTAACTTGATCCTACATCTGGAAATCAGACTTAGATGAGACTTTTTACATTATGGTATTTCTGGATGAGGGACGATATTCACAGGACTCCCTTTTCTGACTATAGAAGGAATGGACATTTCTTCAATACCACTTATTAATTGTTAGTGTTTAAATTTATGCTCTGGTGTGACATTCCTGAAACACTCCCACTTCTGCTCCATGTGTAGGAATCAATCTGCATGTTTACATATATGGGGTGAAATTTGGCTTATTGCTTTCCTCCTGAATATTTCTTTCCTGGGCTGCTAAGGAACCGGTTAAAAAAGATAAGAATCATGAATCTATGCCTTTTTACATTGATTCCTTATATAGACACACTTCCCAGAAAATCACTTTTGTCAGCTTTGATCAGGAAACAATGCAAAGTCCCTGACTACCAGGATTTTTTCTGTTTTGTTCACTGCTATGTGCCTGGTGCCTCGAATACTGCCTGGCACAGAGTTGGTGTTCAAAACGTATTTGTTAACTGAGTGAATGGATTACGATCGTGTTTTCATGCATGAATTCTTCCTAAAGATTCCAAAAGAGTTCCTGATTTCTCTAAATGTTACAATTTTGATAGGTCTTTTTCTTCCCACTAAATATAGCAAAAGTACTTTTGACCACTCAATAATAAATGTTTGTAGAGTAAGTGTTTAAACTAAATGTTATGTGGTGAAATTATTTTTTTTAATGTTGGTGGAATTTGGAGAATCCAGGATTGCTTGCCATATTATTTCAGTTATTTCTACAGTAGTACAAATTGCCATTTACATGTGTATTGTACACATACACATACTCACACAAACACATACATCTGCTAGGGAGGAAAATAACATACACATCCAGAATGGTTTACTCATCTCTAAAACCTAGCTAACAATATCCATCCTGGTTTACTCCAAAGGCTGTGATAAGAATCAAGTGGAATTACATATGTTAAAACTTTTGAAAAATGTAAAATATCAAGTGCTAGGCACTGCAACATGCATTTTTATATAATTTCATGGGGAAAGAGTTGCAAATAATGAGTGCATTTCACAAACTCCTTTATTTAAAAAGTTAAGCAGACAAATTTAATCCCAATTTTTTCAGTTTGCCTTATTTATCATCATATATTTAAAAATTGACCCATTTCAACTATAATTAAAGAGGTAACAAGCTTAGCTTTTGACACCCAATTTGAATTTAGTAAAAAGCAGAGCTTATTCATATTATCAAACCATTTCCACAGTTGAAATAATGATCTTCATAAATTGGTTAAAATGTTCAGAAGTCTGTATGTTCTGAAGCCTGTGTATTCAAGGGTTATCTATTTTACTAACAAATAGGGATTTCCCCACAATGCGTTGTCATCACAGAGAAATTAAATTTATGGTTGGCACACTTCTCAACTGTAAACGTTTTGCCTGACTCATTAGGACGTATGTCATAATATATGTCTCTATTTTTTACTAGAAAATATGGACATAATAATTCTGTTCAGTAAGGCTGGAATTTAATCTAACTTATGTTAATTTTTCTCAAGACACACACATAAATTTGTATTTGCCGGAAAGTTATTTAAATAACACATTTTTAAAATCAGTACTTTATTATTTAAATATCAGTTTTATAACCAGAAAGTTGGATTTGGGCTTTATCTGTGCTGAATTATAGCAAATAGAATCATAGTAAAATATTAGCATCAAAATAATAGGTTTTTAGCTATTTCCTTATTTTGTCAAAATAACGTATCTTGAAGAGCACCTATCACCCTGCTAGCTAATGCTTAATTATTTGTTAGTGGAAAATCCTGTATAGCCTGTATTTTTGTATTTGCATTTTAAGGCAATAAAACTTGATTGCAAAATAACTCAGACTATGAAACTCTACTGAATATTCTCATTAATATATCCTCATATTTTGGACGTAATAAAAATAGTGAATTCTAAAATTATCCCAGGTGCTGTTAACATTTGTTGAGCATGCAGAACAAGGATTGGGAAATACAAACTTCTGCAAGCACAAGACAAGAAAAATTTGCTTTAGAAAATTCGTCTTCTATTTCTTTATTCAACCTGAACTAAAAGTATGGTAGCAAGACAAAGATTTTTTTTTTTCTGTGTCTGGTGATTTCATTGCAGTTTTAATGTTTCAGAACCATATGAAGCAATATCCCTTCAAATTAATATAAATTGGCAAATGTATAAAAATCTCTATGTGCTTTGTTTTTTCTCCTTCAGAGCACAGTATTTCACAGCAATTGAGTTCTTGGAATTGTAAAAAGTATACAATTCTTTTTAAAACAGTAAAAACAGAAGATTGTGTATACAGAAATGGTTCTACTAAACCCATTAAAAAAGAGCATTACCTTTTTCTCAGAACTAATAAGCAAATAAAACTTGCTGTGATTACAATTATTGGATGTAATCTTGGCAGATTTGAAGACAAGTATTTTCCCAAAAGCATAGAAATAAGTATACCAAAATGTTTTCTTTCCAGCAGAAAAGAATGAAAAAGAGCTACATTCTGTAAACTGAAGTATACGATGAATCAACTAGATTAATGTGTATTTCAGAAAATAATCTTGAAATAATTTTTTATTATTTAGAAAAATTCACTTCCATAAGTTGAATTTATTTATATCTTTTATTTGTTTATTAAACATTAAAAGACTTCACGTTAACATTACCACAAATATTTAGCCAAGAATGCCAGATGCTGATTATAGGCCTATGACAGAAAATGTGGCATATTTCCAATCAGATGCCTCTACTGTATCCAAAACAGAGCATTTAAAAATACAGTGCTTCTCTGCTGAAGGATGTTAAGTCCCCAAATGAGCATATTTGAGAGAATGCAATCTACACATTGTAGCTAAACCATTAGACCAGGACATTAACATAAAACTGAGAAACAAGGATGTCTCTGGATGATGTGGTATATTAAACACCAACGAGCCTGTAGTCACACACATATAAACTCGAATACACATACAGTATAATAATAGCTAACAGTTTTGAGTGCTTATTCTGTCTAGGCTAAGTGATTTATGTAGACTAGCAACCAGGAACTTTTCTTATCACCATGTTAGAGTTAAAAGGAAAAAACTGTGGCACACTAGATAGCACATTATATGTTCAAAGTCTTAAAGGCATTTTGACTTCTGAGCCCGTAACTTAACATCCATGTGTTATGCAGTGCTATCTCACGTACATGCATGTTCTGACACAGAGATAAAGATTCAACCAGACAATCCTAGCATCGAATTAAGCATATATTACTCAGGAAATAGCTCGTCAAGTGTGATGTCACGAAGTGGACTGAGTGACCTTTGTAATACCACCTCTTTTGTCTTTTGCTTAATCATCACTGTGCCTAGAGTCGGCATTTATCACAAATCTACTTTTACCTTCAATAAACGAAACCCCATGACTTCAAAGTTGGCTCCAGCAAGAGTATCTAAGCAGGAATAGAAAGGCTGCCCATAGCACTGTTCTGCCTCCCTGAGGTTACTCCCTCCTTCAGGTTTCTGGCAGTTAGATGCTGCGGCCTTCACTGTGGGCTTGGGTCTTTACTCTTCACATCACGGTCCAAGTGTGCACAGTGGATTCATAGCAAGTTTAATACCAGCCACCACTTATGGGACGCTATTCAAATTATCTGTACTTGTACTGAGCATGGGACATACATTGACTCATTTAATCTCAAATAAGAGTTATTATTTTCATTAATGAAGTTGCCGAAGGTCACTGAGCTAAGAAGTGGTAGAACTGGGTATAAACTCAGCTTTCTTCTAATTCAATGACTATGTCCTTAATTTTTACACTTGAACTTCCTCTTCCCAAACTTCCCAGGGAATTATATCCTAAAATGAATTTACTCAAAATTATATTTTTGAGTGTTCTATGTGCCAAATACTGTAGTAGGGTTTTGGTGCTAAGAATATACCAATATCACACTTTTTAAGTAGTTTAGAGTTTGCCTGGAAGGAAGCACATAAAACAAGTAATTAAAAATGTGAAATGGTCTGACAGGTTAGGGCTGGATAACTATCCCAATATAGGGAGAGCTGACAGATGATGCCCAGGTAAGGTGGAGGATGTTGGGGAAGAGAGGAGTATCTCAGGTAGACCGTAGACACAAAGGATCTTAGAAAAAGGACATGACTTTTTTTTTTTTTATCATTTTCCACCATTTACTCATGTTATCAAAAATAGTTCAATCAGATTTAAAAATTGGCAGAGGACCCAAATGAACATTTTTCCAAAGAAGACGCACAAATGGCTAACAGACACATGAGAAGACGCTCAACATCACTAATTATCAGAGAAATGCAAGTCAAAACCACAATGAGATATTATCTTATGCCAGTTAGAATGGCTAAAATCAAAATGACAAGAAATAACAAGTGTTGGTGAGGATATAGAGAAAAAGAAACCCTTGTGCACTGTTGGCAGGAATGTAAATTGCTATAGTCCCTGTGGAAAACAGTATGGGGGGTTCCTCAAAAAATTAAAAATAGAGGTACCATATAATCCAATAATTCCACTACTGAGTATTTACCCAAAGAATACGAAAACATTAATTCAAAAAGGTATATGCATCCCTATGTATATAGTGGCATTATTTACAATAGCTAAGATATGGAAGCAACCTAAGAGTCCATCAATAGATGATTAGATAAGGAAAATATGGTGTACATATATATATACAATGGAGTATTATGCAACTATAAAAAGAATGAGATCATACCATCTGAGACAACATGGATGTACCTAGAAGGTATTGTGCTAAGTGAAATAAGTCAGATTGAGAAAGACAAATATCATATGATTTCACACATAAATGAAATCTAAAAAAAAAAAAGAATAAACAAACAGCAGAATCAGACCTATAAATACAGAGAAAAAACTGATGGTTGCCAGAGCGGGAGGAGGACGGGGTTGGACAAAATGGGTGAAGGGGAGAGGGAGATACAGACTTTCAGCTATGGAATGAATATGTTACGGGAATAAAAGGCAGAGCATAAGAAATACAGTCAATGACACTGTAAAAGCAATGTGACAGGACAGATGGTAGCTACACTTGTGGTGAACATAGCATAATGTATAAACTTGTCAAATCACTAAATTGTACACCTAAAACTAATATAATATTGTACATCAACTATATTAAAAAATTTCAACTCTTCTTGAAAACAAAAGCAAAATAAAATATATTAGACACACCAGATAACATTTTTCTTCTAGGATTTTAGCCCACTCCCACCCCACCAAAGGAGAAAAAAACAATTCTGACTGCATTCACAGAAAATGACATCATAACATACTACAAGGTAGAAGGAGATGTCATCTGTTCTGTGTCCAAATATTTCTTCTCTATTTCTCGTATGAGGCGAGTAACTATCACTGAACATGCTGTGAGCCAAATTAAAACATAACTTCAACATATGTCAGATCTCACTAGAAATGGTAAATATAGTAGAAATTGGATTTTTCCAGCAATATTTTTCTTTAAATAATAGATATGTCCATTGGGTCACATAATGAGAGATATAGTATAGTGAGCAAAATCTAACAGGTAAGGAGAAACCAGATCCTGTAGATGTCATTTTCTGTGAATGCAGTCAGATAGAATTGTTTTTTTCTCCTTCGGTGGGGTGGGAGTGGACTAAAATCCTAGGGAAATCATGAAAATCATGATAAGGATATATCTTCTTTTTAAAAAGTCAGCAGAAAATCACCATTTTTCAACCTCCTGACTTGATGCACTGAGATCACTTTTTTGCTGTTTCTGCCAAAAATGTATAACTTGAATTTATGAGGAAACATCAGACAAAGACAGTGTGGGAGATATCCTACAAAGTAAGTGACCTATACTCTTCAGAAGTATCAAGATCATGAGTCATAAAAGACTAAGGAACTGTATGAGATTAAAGGAGATTAAAAACACAGAACAACTAAATGTAAATTGTGGTTCTGGATTGGATCCTAGATCCATACCTTTGGTGGTTATATAAAAGAATGTGCTTGTTTTTAAGAAACAGCATGAAAGTATTTAGGGGCAAATGGTCATTACTTCTGTAACTTATCCTCAAATCAGAAAAATTACACATACATACACAGAAAACAAATATGATAAAATATTAATTTGGGGAATCTGAGTGAAAGTATAAGAAAATTCTTTGTACTACTTTTGTGATTTTTCTTAAATCTAAAGTTATTTATTTCAACCTAAATTGAAACCATCTTTAACACTACTTTTCTGGAGTGTGTGTGTGTGTTGTGTGTGTTGTGTGTGTAACATATATATATATTTATATTATTTTATATATATATTATTTTTTTGCAATCTAAATCGAAAGAAAAGTTAAGACACAGATTATATTTTCCTTTCTATCTAAGGCCTAGTATCTCGGTTTTAGTTTTTGCTCTGGGTATTTTTTTCCCCCCTTTAGGTACTCTATACACAACATGACTTCACTCCATCTCCTTTCCACAGAACAGAGTTGTCCTTGAAAATTCTCCCAAAATACACAAATCCAAATGCAATCAAATAACCCTAATATCCATGAAAGACATACAATAGATTCACATTTTACATTGGGACTAAAATTGTACTTGAATACGTTATAGTCAAAACTATCCTAGAACAACCTTTAAATATCCTGTTAAGTAGGGGATCATTGATTTATATAGTCATTCTTATGCACAGTAAATTTTGACAACCACTGAGCTGAACAAAAGAAACAAAATAAAAATTGACATATAAATGTCTGAGCATTCTGATAACTCTGCTCTTAAGATTATCAAATCCTAAGCAGTCTATGGTGGGGAAGGGGGTGAAAGAACAATTTTAAGTGGTTCCGCTTGCTGTGGAGTTGATTCCATTTGGTTTAATGTTAAACCTCTAAAAACGTAATATATGCAAATAGATTTGTCTGTTGTCAAGATTAAACAGGAGCGGAACAAATAAACTGTACTTCCAACCATGATGGAGGAACAAGTATCACAGTAGGCCTTTCATCATTAGCAACTAGAAAACGAGAAAACTTATATGAAATCACTGCTTTTAGGCATTGAAAAAAAAGCAGCACAAAACTGTGATCCCTGAAGGAGGGCAAAAAAAAAAAAAAATGAGCCCTGCAATTGTATCAGCTTTCCACCTGGTGTCACTTTCTTGACTGTGGCTCAGGGAAGGGGAGCCCAAACAGCACAGCAGTCTCCCTGAGCTGAGGAAACCCAGGTGAGAATTCAGAGCCAGTGAGGGAGCTGGAATCTGAAAGGCAAGTTTCTGGAGGGAAGTGAGTGGGGCAGAGAAGGAGTCCCAGAAATCTGAATAGGGATCCTCTTGAATCTTTGGCTGAATAGTAAGCAGTGTATATGCAGGTTGAAATTCTGAGGTGAGACAAAGTATAATACTAGAAAAGGATGCATACTGAAGAGCTGAGAATTGAACTACTACAGCTAGACAGAGCAGGAAGACATTTGTTTGTGTTCTGACCTGCCAACATGAAAGTAACTTATGAACAGTGCAGATTCAATAGAGACTCCAGAAGGGCTATGCCTTAGGAGTAGGGCAAAACCAGTCCTAGAGAAAGGTGACCTTTGACCTACCCTAACAACAGGGCTTGAAAGAATCAAATTCTACCACAAATAATTTGACTGTCTATGGGAACAGAACTCAACACTCTGGTAAGAAAGTCAATAAAATCCAGATAGTCAACAATGAAGCATCCATAATGTCCAGTGTGTAATAAAAAAAATTACCAAACATAAAAAGAAGTAGGAAAATGTGGCTCATAACCAAAATAAAAATTATTCAATAAAAATAGACCCAGAAATAACATAGATGATGAAATTAGTAGACCATGTCTTTATGAAAGCTATTATAAAAATACTCAAGGATTTAAAGGGGGGGGGAAGAAGATAAAGAAAAGAATATGATAAATCTCAACAGGGAAATGAAACTATAAAAAAAGGATATACTACAAATAAAAAAATATAGTATCAAAAATTAAAACTCACTGGGTGCATCAGCAGACTTGATACTGCAGAAGAAGCTATCAATTAACTTGAAGATAGAGCAATGGAAATTATCCAAACTGAAGCATAGAAGAAAAAAAGCCAGCTGAAAAATAATAATAGAGTTTTGGTAATTTATGGTATAACTTCAAGCAGATCTAAGAAGTTCAACGAATCCCAAGCAGGGTAAACATCAAGGAGACCGTCCCAGAGCATATCCGTTAGGGCTCAATTAGGTAAGAAAACTACTATATGGGATGTACAATAAGGGATTTATTTTGAGGATTAGACCTTAAGCCACTGTGGAAACTGGTTAGCAGTCTGTATAAGGCTGTTGCCCCCGTGGCAGTGTTAGGCCTGTAATTGGCAAAGAAATACAGACATGAAGTGGAAAAGAGCAAAGATGAACCCTGACGGAATCTGTGAGGGAAAATTAGAACCCACTAGAACAAATAAGAACATGTGTTTGTCTCACCCCTTTAATTTTGTTGATGTGAGTGAATTGCAAGCTAAGCTGGAAACCTTCTCCATGAAGCTGTAGGTGACCTGGCCAGTGATTCACAGGATGTGAAATAGTAGCTCTGGTTAGAAGAACTTTATCAAAGTTAAAAGTTCTGCTTATCAATGCTGATGTTAAGAAAATAAATATGAAAGCCATGGATTGAGGATTGAGGGGAAACATTTGTAATACAAAAGCTTCTCTCTAAAACATACAAACACTTCTACAACTCAGTGATGATAAGATAAACAACCCAATAAAAATAGATAAATTGCTTGAACTGGTGCTTCATAAAGAAAGATACATGCATGTAAAATTATAAGCACATGAAAAAGTGCTCAGTCTCATTAGTTATCAGTGAAGTAAATTAAAACTACAATAAGACATCACAAGGAACCCAGTAAAATAGTTAAAATTAACAATACTGACAATACCAAATGTTAGAGGAGGTGTGAAGCAACTGAAATTTTTGTACATTGCTGGTAGGGCTGTCAAATGGCATATAACCACTTTGGAAATGAGTCTCACAGTTGCTCATAAGTTTAGTCATGTATCTGCCCTATGACCCAGCAATCATATAGTCAGGCATTTGCCCAAGAGTTATGTTTTCTTGTGTGTACACAAAAAGATGTACAAAAATGTTCCAAGCAGATTTATTAATAAATAAGTAAAGGCTAGAAACAATCCAAATAGCCACATACAGAAGAAAGGATAAAGGAACTGTGGTATATTTATATAATATATTGATATAGCTCACTAAAAAAAAGACCTAACTACTCATGTATGCAACAATATGAATAAACTTCAAAAAATTATGCTGAATGAAAGAAGCCAGACACAAGAGTACATCCTGTATGATTCTGCTAGTCTATTACTGAGGATACCAGAATGGTGATACTTCTGGATGAAGGAAGGGCTGAGGTTTACTGGGAAGGGGCACAAGAGAACATTCTGGATTATAGACATGTTCTAGATTTCAGTAAGAATTTGAGTTTCACGAGTATATGTAATTGTCCAAACTTATCACACTGAAGAGGCACTTCTTTTAATCTGTCATTTTACTGTATATAATTACACTTTTCTGGGGGTCATTCGAATAGGTATTCGAATATTTACATAAATTGAACCAAACTATTTTTTTTAAGTTTTTTTTTTTAAGTTGTGAACTATCTTCAGCAGCTGTTTCCTGCCTTTCTAAATCAAATTGTCCTGTCCAGGCCCTACTACACAGTTATCATTTTCATGCCCAGGAGTGTTTGTTTCAGGACCTCTTATAGCTATCATTGGGCTCTTGTGATTGACTATGTACTCTAGCGTAAAAGTTACTAAAATCAGAAAAGTCAAAATGATCCATAGGATACTGTGCATAATTACTGCTCAAGTTCACCAGCATGTCAGGTTAAACTGTCTCCTACCAGGCTGAATTCCTAATATATCAAAAAAATTCATCACTTGCAAAAACCTGGGGGGATTATCTAGTATGAATTCTCATTTGTTGAGCAGCTTTATGTATAGTAAGATTCCTCTGTGGTGGTTGTATTATTTGACACCTAGTATCAGCCTCAGAGCCTATCTTCCTGTTCTGTTTCCCTGGGCTACAATCAATGTCCACTTGATCTGTGAGGGGCTGTTAGTGCTGTGGAACCTCAAGATCACTCATGCTGCCTGCAGGTGTCTGTAATGTCTGTTGAATGACTTTACCATTCTTAATCAACGAATGAAATCAACTCCTAGAAAAAGAAACAAAAACTTCAGCGCCTCAATTAATTACAGTGAGAGAAAGAAAGCAAACAAAACAAAAAAACTCTCAAATTTTTAAAAGAACAAAAACAAACAAGAAAGGCAAAAAGAAAAAGCAAATAAAAAACCAGAAAAAGAAACAAGATAATGAGAAGAAAAATGTGCATGCACAGGCAGGCTTTATGAAGCACATAATGTCCCCTCAATCTCTATTATTACAAGATATCTTCGAATAGCTGCACTGAAATTTTTAAAAATACATAACTCTGTTATTCACATTAAGAAACAAGTTAAGTCTTTGGAACATAATTACTGCTTTCATTCAGAAAATTCTCTCAATAGTGCAGATCTTTCTGCAAAGAATCAAGTTCATTAATAACCTAGTAAGAATATATTTAAATCATGGCTTTATGTCCTCTTTTAAGTCTTCTATAAAGCCATGATTTTTGGTGGTGGCTACAGTTGTGAATTTTTAAAAAATTCTTGATTCATACATTTATATTAGTTTCTAATATCTATATACCCTGTAGCTATTCACACAGTAACATGGGGAATATTCTTACAGAATGTGTTCTGACCAAACATATCATGAATTGAGTACTTGCTATTTTATTATTATTATTTTTTTTAAAGATTTATTTATTTATGTTAGGGAGTGAAAGAGAGTGCACACACAAGTGGGGGGAGGGACAGAGGGAGAGAATCTTCAAGCAGACTCTTTGCTGAGTATGGAGCCCATTATGAGGCTCTGTTCCATGACCCATGAGATCATGACCTGTGCCAAAACCAAGAGTCCTATGCTCAACCGACTAAGCCACCCAGGCGCCTGAGTATTTGCTATTTAAAAAAAAAATAGATTGAATTTACTAAGTGGGATATTTCCATTAGGAAATAGGATAAATCTTTAGCTAAAACAAAAATGCTGGAAAATGATAAATAAAGGAAAAATTTAAAAAAAAAGGAAATAGGATAAATCGCTTTCCGATGGTCCTTGGTTTTTTTTCACTTTCTGACATCCAAATAACCCTTACATGTAGGTTTTCTTTCTGTTTTGTTCTGTTACTCACATTTACAACTTTTATCTGGTAGTTTTGCATTTATTTATAGATCCACTAATCTGTAGATGCTCATACCTTCCCCCTCCCATTTGTTCATTAATCTGTCAAATTGTTATTTGAGCACTTATTGTTGTAAATAATGGCAGCACAGCTGTGAACAAGACAGATGTAGTCCCACCCCAATGGAGCTTAGAACTTCTTGTCACACAAGCAATTATACAAATGATGACTTAATTACAAATACAACCAATGTCAGGAAGAAAAACCTGGTCACATGTGGAAATGTCATTAATCAAGTTCTCATCTAGTGCCAGGAATTAGTTTAAATTTTACAGGTGTTTTATTTTCAGATCTTTGTGACAGCATTGTCATTTTTTAGACACATTAGCCCTAGTCCATCTGCTGGTGTTGAACAAGTGCTATATTGATTTGATACTTTTGCCCAATATGGAAATGTTGTGTATTGTTTGGATTATAAATATTTACAATTTGATTTAAAATTTCATCTATCATTTTTTAGGTTTGTTTTTCCAATAATTAAGTACAAAGTTAATTCTTATTTTCTGAATCAAAAAAGTCCACAGAAAAAATACGCAATTATTAAATACTAATGACATCTTGAAAGATAGCATTTTGTGACCTTTTGAAAATTGTGTTTATTCATTCTTTAGGGGGAAACAAAAAGATTAGTTCTTTATTGTGCAAGATGCTAGAAATTGATACAATTCTGCATTCTATAACAATTAAATAATCTAAATGTTTCTTTATCAAACAAAACATTATTCTTCCAAGTTTTGTTTGATTCTTTTAGGTACAATCATATTAGAAGTGCAACTGTTACTTAATTTGCTTGACTTTATTGACTTAGTTATAAAACTATATTGCCTACCTATAAAACTATATAGTTAAGACTGCTTAACTCTAAATAATTTAATGAATAAATATCAGAAAGCAAAATTTTATTTTATAAACTGCCTAGAACTCATGTTTTTCTTTACTTTCAATTTCTTAGCAATTTCTACAGATCTATATATGACAATGAACTGTCTTGCTACACCTTATCTGAATGTTCAAAACAATGACAAATCTTGAATGTCACTGCTGAGATATGCCTAGATTGGTTTTAAGTTGGTTTTAGTAGATTTCAACAATCATGTTCATTAGCAAAAGACCTAAAGCCAAAAGTGATCACACTTTTGGAGTACCCCAATATAGAAATTTATTTTGGAAAACTTAATACTG
This sequence comes from Neomonachus schauinslandi, assembly GCF_002201575.2. Taxonomy (NCBI): domain Eukaryota; kingdom Metazoa; phylum Chordata; class Mammalia; order Carnivora; family Phocidae; genus Neomonachus; species Neomonachus schauinslandi. The sequence continues at coordinate 28,792,456 of NC_058410.1, read as the reverse complement.
TGTTATCCTTATGTTGTGCATTTCCCAATTGAAGAAAAGCTAGCTAAACTTTTTCAAGAAAAGGGGCGCCTGGGTGGCTCAGTCATTGGGCGTCTGCCTTCGGCTCAGGTCATGATCCCAGAATTCTGGGATCGAGCCCCACATCGGGCTCCCTGCGCAGCGGGAGGCCTGCTTCTCCCTGTCCCGCTCCCCCTGCTTGTGTTCCCTCTCTTGCTGTGTCTCTCTCTGTCAAATAAATAAAATCTTTAAAAAAAAAAAAAAAAAAACTTTTTCAAGAAAATAAGTTAGTCATAGTATTTGTCTAGTTGGGCTGCAATAACAAAATATCATAGACTGGGTAGCTTAAAAAACAAAAATTTATTTGTTCATAGTTTTGGAGAAAGGAAGTCTAAGATCAAGGTGGCAGTAGGATTGGTGTCTGGTGAGGACTTCCCCCTTGGCTTGCAGATGGCCACTCCCTTGCTAGGTGCCTTTCTTTGGCACATGTAAATGGAGAGATAGTGAGCTCTCAGACGTCTCTTCTTTTAAGTACACTAATCCTATTGGATCAGGGCCCCATTTTTATGACCTTGTTTACCCTTAATTACTTCCTTAGAGGCTCCATCTCCAAATACAGCCACACAGGGGGTTAGGGCTTTGATAAGTAAATTTTGGGGGAATGCAAACATTTAGTCTATAAGAGTCATGAAAATGTCAGTTTGGGTTAATTACAAAATCAGTAATGCATTGCTTTACTTAACAAGAATGAAACAACCTTTGATTCTCAAAGCTTGGGTTCTCGTCAGCAACCCAGACCTTTGGATCAAATGGAAATAATTTCATGTTCAAGATGATATCTAAAAATGATACAAACTGGGGGTTCTATAAAAGGAGAAAGACCCCAAGAGTGATATACAACAGAAATTTACAGGGACAATCTATAAAAACAAGGTTTTCACAGGCAACATGATGACAATAAATTCCTATCTTTCAATAATCACTCTCAATGTGAACGGCCTAAATGCTCCCATAAAATGGCACAGGGTTGCAGATTGGATAAAAAGACAGGACCCATCCATATGCTGTCTACAAGAGACTCATTTTGAACCTAAAGATACATCCAGACTGAAAGTGAAGGGATGGAGATCCATCTTCCATGCCAGCAGACCTCAAAAGAAAGCTGGGGTAGCAATTCTTATATCAGACAAATTAGATTTTAAACTAAAGACTGTAGTTAGAGACACAGAAGGACACTATATCATTCTTAAAGGGTCTATCCAACAAGAAGATCGAACAATTGTAAATATCTACACCCCCAGCATGGGAGCAGCCATCTACATAAGCCAACTGTTAACCAAAATAAAGAGTCATATTGGTAACAATACGTTAATTGTAGGAGACCTCAATACTCCACTCGCAGCAATGGACAGATCATCTAAGCAGAAAATCAACAAGGAAACAAGATCTTTGAATGACACATTGGACCAGATGGACTTCATAGATATTTACAGAACATTCCACCCTAAAACAACAGAATACTCAATCTTCTCGAACGCACATGGAACTTTCTCCAGAATCGACCACATACTGGATCATAAATTGGGTCTCAACCAATACCAAAAGAATGAGATTATTCCCTACATATGCTCAGACCACAATGCTTTAAAACTGGAACTCAATCACAAGAAAAAATTAGGCAGAAATCCAAACACTGGGAAGCTAAAGACCACTCTGCTCAAGAATGTTTGGGTCAACCAGGAAATCAGAGAAGAACTTAAACAATTCATGGACACCAATGAGAATGAAAACACATTGGTCCAAAACCTAAGGGATACTGCAAAGGTGGTCCTAAAGTGGAAATACATAGCCATCCAAGCCTCACTCAAAAAAATAGAAAAATCCTGAATTTACCAACTAACTCTACACCTTAAAGAACTAGAGAAAAGGCAACAAACAATGCCTAAGCCACGCATTAGAAGAGAAATAATTAAGATTAGAGCAAAGACCAATGAATTCGAAACCAGAAACACAGTAGATCAGATCAATGAAACTAGAAACTGGTTCTTTGAAAGAATTAATGAGATTGATAAACCACTGGCCAGACTTACCCAAAAGAAAAGGAAAGGACACAAATTAATAAAATTATGAATGAAAGGGGAGAGATCACAACTAACACCAAGGAAATAGAAACGATTATTAGAAATTATTACCAACAACTGTATGCCAATAAACTGAGCAATCTGGATGAAATGGATGCCTTCCTGGAAACCTATAAACTGCCAAGACTGAAACAGGAAGAAATCAACAACCTGAATAGACCAATAACCAGTAACAAGATTGAAGCAGTGATCAAAAACCTCCCAAAAAACAAGAGTCCAGGGCCTGCTGGATTCCCTGGGGAATTCTACCAAACATTCAAAGAAGAAATAACACCTATTCTCCTGAAGCTGTTTCCAAAAATAGAAACAGAAGGAAAGCTTCCAGACTCATTCTATGAGACCAGCATTACCCTAATCCCCAAACCAGGCAAAGACCCCATCAAAAAGGAGAATTTCAGACTGATATCCCTGATGAATATGGTTTCCAAAATCTTCAACAAAATCCTAGCTAGCAGGATCCAACAATACATTAAAAAGATCATCCACCATGACCAAGTGGGATTTATCCCTGGGATGCAAGGGTGGTTCAGCATTCGCAAATCAATCAATGTGATAGAACACATTAATAAGAGGAGAGAGAAGACTCATATGGTCCTCTCAATTGATGCAGAAAAAGCATTTGACAAAATACAGCATCCTCTCCTGACTAAAACTCTTCAGAGTATAGGGATAGAGGGAACATTCTTCAAGTTCACAAAATCCATCTATGAAAAACCCACAGTGAATATCATCCTCAATGGGGAAAAGCTGAGAGCCTTTCCCTTATGATCAGGAACACATCAAGAATGCCCACTCTTGCCACTATTGTTCAACATAGTACTAGAGTTTATGCTAAGTGAAGTAAGTCAAGCAGAGAAAGTCAATTATTATATGGTTTCACTTATTTGTAGAACATAAGGAATAGCATGGAGGACTTTAGGAGAAGGAAGCGAAAAATGAAGGGGGGGAAATCGGAGGGAGAGATGAACGATGAGAGACAGCAATCAGACAACAAAAGAAATAAAAGGTATTCAAATTGGCAAAGAAACTCGCTTTTCGCAGATGACATGATATTTTATGTGGAAAACCCAAAAGACTCCACCCCCAAATTACTAGAACTCATACAGCAATTCAGTAATGTGGCAGGATACAAAATCAATGCACAGAAATCCGTTGCTTTCTTATACACTAACAATGCAACTGTAGAAAGAGAAATTAGAGAAACGATTCCATTTACAATAGCACCAAAAACCATAAGATACCTTGGAATAAACCTAACCAAAGAGGTAAAGGATCTCTACTCTAGAAACTACAGAACACTCATGGAAGAAATTGAAGAAGACACAAAAAGATGGAAAAACATTACATGCTCATGGATCAGAAGAATAAACATTGTTAAAATGTCTATGCTACCCAGAGCAATCTATACCTTCAATGCCATCCCAATCAAAATTCCAATGACATTTTTCAAAGTGCTGGAACAAACAATCCTAAAATTTGTATGGAATCAGAAAAGACCCCAAATTGCCAAGGAAATGTTGAAAAAGAAAAACAAAGCTGGGGCATCACGTTGCCCGATTTCAAGCTATATTACAAAGCAGTGATCACCAAGACAGCATGGTACTGGCACAAAAACAGACATAGAGACCAATGGAACAGAATAGAGAGCCCAGATATGGACCCTCAACTCTATGGTCAAATAATCTTCGACAAAGCAGGAAAAAATATGCAGTGGAAAAAAGACAGTCTCTTGAATAAATGGTGCTGGGAAAATTGGACAGCCACATGCAGAAGAATGAAACTCGACCATTCTCTAACACCATACACAAAGATAAACTCAAAATGGATGAAAGACCTCAATGTGAGACAGGAATCCATCAAAATCCTAGAGGAGAACATAGGCAGTAACCTCTTTGACATCGCCCACAGCAACTTCTTTCAAGATACATCTCCAAAAGCTAGTGAAACAAAAGCAAAATGAACTTTTGGGACTTCATCAAGATAAAAAGCTTCTGCACAGCAAAGGAAATAGTCAACAAAACAAAGAGGCAACCCACAGAATGGGAGAAGATATTTGCAAATGACACTACAGATAAAGGGCTGGTATCCAAGATCTATAAAGAACTTCTCAAACTCAACACCCAAAAAACAAAAAATCAAGTCAAAAAATGGGCAGAAGACATGAACAGACACTTCTCTGAAGAAGACATACAAATGGCTAACAGACACATGAAAAAATGTTCATCACCATTAGCCATCAGGGAAATTCAAATCAAAACCACATTGAGATACCACCTTACACCAGTTAGAATGGCAAAAATTGACAGAGCAAGAAACAACAAATGTTGGAGAGGTTGTGGAGAAGGGGGACCCCTCTTATACTGTTGGTGGGAATGCAAGTTGCTGTAGCCACTTTGGAAAACAGTGTGGAGGTGCCTCAAAAAATTAAAAATAGAGCTACCCTATGACCCAGCAATTACACTCCTGGTACTTACCCCAAAGACACAGATGTAGTGAAAAGAAGGGCTGTATGCACCCCAATGTTCATAGCAGCAATGTCTGCAATAGCCAAACTGTGGAAAGAGCCGAAATGCCCTTCGACAGACGAATGAATAAAGAAGATGTGGTCCATATATACAATGGAATATTACTCAGCCATCAGAAAGGATGAATACTCAATTTTTACATCAACATGGATGGGACTGGAGGAGATTACGCTAAGTGAAATAAGTCAAGCAGAGAAAGTCAATTATTATATGGTTTCACTTATTTGTAGAACATAAGGAATAGCATGGAGGACATTAGGAGAAGGAAGCGAAAAATGAAGGGGGGGAAATTGGAGGGAGAGGTGAACCATGAGAGACTATGGACTCTGAGAAACAAACTGAGGGTTTTAGAGGGGAAGGGGGTGGGGGGATGGGTTAGCCCGGTGATGGGTATTAAGGAGGGCACGTACTGCATGGAGCACTGGGTGTTATAGAAAACAATGAATCGTGAATCACCACATCAAAAACTAATGATGTATTGTATGGTGACTAACATAACATAATAAAATAAAAGTAAAATAAATAAATAAATAAATAAAAATGATACAAACTACATATCAGTGTAACCTATCAACAGAAGCTTATCTTGTTAGAAGTACTAGTAAAAAGCTTTTTAGTACCTTTCAGTGCAATACCCAATATATTAGGGATTATTATTAAAGGAGATGTAATGATATGATAGTAATAAGCCATATTATAATAGATATACTTCACTCACTGTTCTGCAAGAAAAGCAAAAAAAAAATAGCATTGTATAAAAAAATTATCATTTCCAAAATGAAGGAGTGATTTGAAGCAATGTTCTAGGTATAGCAAAATAAAACATGTTAAACTAGGAAACACAGGTTTTGGCATGAATAGGTTTAGGTTCCTAATTATTTCTACTTTTACTTTAGCTACAGAGTACTGGCATGAATTGCCATAGGACAGAACACTGAGGACACAGAGCCTCAAAATGTGACGTCCAAACATGGGCAACTCAGATGTCCAAACACGGAAGACATAAACAAGCCTGAAAAATACTATCCTCAAAGAAATTAGAACTACAAAGAGATGCTAAACTTAAAATTTCTGTAGTGGAATATGCACCTCATTGTCATGGAAATGATAACTTCTTAGAATGGATACCAAGAAAAAAAAAAAGCAACTGAGTACATCTGGATTGCTGCCTGGTTTTTAGTGCAAGAGTTCTGATGTTTTTCAACCAAGAGACCAGTTGTTCTCAGGTTTTCCCGATAAAGACCTTCTCAGCTCTGGTGGAGCCCTCACCCATCAGTGTGTGTGCACATTCTATGTGTAGCTCTGTTTAATAACTGAACACTTCACACAGTCATATAGCTCTCCTGGGAAGGCCAGGGGTGGGGTTGGGGGAAGAAAAGATAAAAAGGGAAGCCTAGGAGAACACCTCTTGACAAGTAGAACATCAGTCAAGGAGCTATTCAGTAGGATTTTACGGTACATGTTGGCACAGGAACAATTAGCTAGGTGGATAATTTAGGCATCAAAGGGATATAAGCCATGTGGGTAAAGTGGTTAAAGTTGAGTTTAGAGAATGAGACAACTTGCTTGTTAATAAAATATTTTCTAGTAGGTAAAATATATTAAGAATTGGGGCTTTTAGGGGGGGATTGTTTTTGTTTTTTATTGATACCAGTGTTTCCACAACTTGGATCACTTGTCTGATTAAACTTTGGTGACATAGATAGTGTTTGCCTTTTTTTGGTTTGTTTTTTTAAACAGAGCTTCAATGAAGTAGACCTGGAAAAAGAGAGCTGCAGCTAAGTCATTCACGATTTGATCCAGCATCCAAATATCAGTTTTTGAAGTAAAAAAGTTTTAAACGTTAATTATTAACCAAATTGTAAGTTAATGTTATTATATATGAAAAAGTGTCTCATTTTTTCCTGACCAAGAAGTCATAAACGTGAATAAATCCAACAGTCTTAAAAAATACTCACTCATACTGCTTCCATGTCATTTAACATAATTTATTTAAAATTTTAGAATAGTTAACCTGATTATAGGAATGTTGCAAAGTTTATAAGAAATTCAGTAGGAAAGATGAAACTCATAAAACAAGGCAGATATATGGCAGGCACCCACAACATGCTTGTCACATAATAGATTCCCTCTAAAGATTTGTTGACACATTGAATGCCTGGCTTGAAGGCCATAAAATAGTACAGCATAAATTTTTTATGAGGCTGCTTTGTAAATATCTTGCATTTATCTTCGAAATGGAACTTTTGCTATATTCTGGGACTGGCTACTTTATTTTGTTATAGCTAACAGATACAACACTGAGTTATTAGCTTTGCTTTGCTTTCTATATTTTCTTTTAAATCTCTATAAGGAATAACATGGGAACTGTAATGTTTACATTTTACATCCTCGAATTCCATTCTATGTTCAAAGAGGGTGGAGAAAGAGCAACAGAAAATTCCGTGTAGTAGGTCTCAGCTCAGAGTCAGAACCTGTGTTCAGAACTTTGCTGGGGATGACAGAAAGGTCAAAGCTGGGGGTGGGGGGGGTGGTGCACATGAGAAAGAAAGGTAATAGATCTGTAGATCTTCATGAAGAAACCTATAAGACCTTGGGTTAGAGGCAGATATAGACTCCTTTAGGATCATGGCTCTACCACTTAACCTAAATGAGCCTCAGTTTCTTCATTTATAAAGTGGGATTGATAAGAATGCAATTAGAAGCAGTATGATTAGGTTCTAGAATATAGTAGGGGCTCAAGAAATGTTACCATTATTCCAAAAAACTTTCAGTGATACAAAAATATAGTAAATATCACCCAGGAATCATAGAAGATTCTGGGTATAGTCTAAATACCACCCAAAGCCCATCCATGAGGAAATTACAGTGGGGCCAAGGAAAGCTGGGAACTCTTGAGACCTTGAGCTCAGGTCTTCTCCCACAGGATTTGAGGACCTTGCAAGGGAACTATTGCTCCCAGTGGCTGAGGCCCAGATCTGATGGTTCCCCAGACCTGTAACCCCAGCACCCACTCAACTCTGACTCTCAGTGCAGTCTAGCAAGTCACTGCCACCTTCAGGCAGCGTAGTCCAGACCCCACCTATGAGTTGCACTTTGGGGCACTTCTTCCCACTAGAAGAGTGTGGGGTTAGGGAAGGTAGAGTACAGAAGGGAGTGGCAGGCTCCCGGTGGTCCTCAAGCATGCTTACTCTCCCAGTCCCACCATTTCTAGCTTTCCCCATCCCTGAACTCCTCCCCCCTTGACTCCAGACCTCCTGAGTTTGGCTAAAGGACTCATTAAATATCCTCATTACTGATGCCTTAAATCTCTCTTTGGCTGCCAGCCATGCTCTATCTCTGTAGCGTTAGAATGTTTGCAATCTCCATCTAAATGATTAGTGTAAACACAGAAATTAGGTGAGTCGCCCACTCCACAGATTTAGGCAGGACCCTTACCAAGGGGTCAATTCCGCCCCCAGGGGGTACATGTAATGCTCGTTCCATAATTCAGAAAACCTGAACTCTGGGGTTTAAGTGGTTTGGTGCTAGGGCTGGGGCTGACTTGTAGGCAGCCTGCTCTGGAGTCCACATTCCTGTTCTGCCAGATCACTTCCCTCTAACTGGGGTGGGTTAGGTGGGGCGGGGAGAAGGGATGGGAGGATGGAGATAAAAAAGTAGGTTAAAGTTGGATTGTATCAAGGCTTGAAAGCTAAATTAAGGAATTAGAATCTTACCATGTAAGCAGTGGAAAATCGGAGGTGAAACAAAGAAGTTTTTGAGAAAATTAATCTGTAGGCAAAATGCAGGATTGACTAGAAGAAAGAAGATATTGAAAGACAGAGAGAATGTCTAGGGGAATGTTACATTAATCCAGGTGTAACAGTGTGAGAACTCAGCCTGGGAGATAATATTGGGAATGAAAAAAAAAAGTGATAGATGTCAGCCAGGAAACTTTGACACAACCTGGTGACAGATTGAAAGTAAAAGCAATGATTCTGGTTTTGAGACTAGATAATAAAGAGAGTTAGTCAAAACAAACACACAAACCACAACAAAACCCCCAAAGGTAACTAAGAAGTTATAGTTAATAAATTCTTTGATCAGACCCTAAATTTTCTATTCCTCAACTTAAACTCCCTCTTTTGTGTTATCTTCAGTTTAAACATTGCTGTTTAAATCCCCTTAACTGTTTACACTTTATACTAAATGATACTGATATGCATGTTTTTCGCATTTTCCCATTTCCCAAATATATATTCACATGAGGCTTATTAAGGGGCAGAATTAGTATGCTTGTGCTGTCTGCCACCTCTCTGTAAGTAAAAGCACAAAAAAGGATTCTAGAGATTAAAAATAAGAACAAGAGCTCTCCTTTACTGAACTCCTATTATGTATCCACCTCTATGCCACATTTCTTATAAGTCTTATCTGTTAAATGCCCATAGCAACTCTATGAGATAGGTTCCTTTAATATTCCATTTTACAGAGAAGAAGGCTGAGGCTTGGAGAGGTATAGGAACTTGCTCAAGGTCATAGAGCCAAAAGTGGCAAGGCCAACATTGTATCTTCTGAGTGTATCCTCCAGAGCCCACACTCTTAGCCACTACTGATGGTAGATAATAACTGATTCTAAATTCATTTGAAAAAAAATTATTGTAACTGGGAGAAGTGAGGAAAATTCTGACATTGTTTTTCACACACTGGATTATTTACACTATAATTTACCTATGAAATAGGAATGTTTCCGTGGTTTTCTTTAAGACTTGTATGTGATCCAAAGAGCATTACCACACTTTAATGCACTAGAACATGGCTGCAACATATTTCCAAGAAAGAGAATTTGGTATGATTGAGAAAATCTTGAACCCCATCCAATAATTCATTATTTTTAATCTAGATATAAATATAAACATAACGTAATTTCCAGGTGTAAACTCATGAACAGAAAGAATGTCAGTGTACTGACTCTAGTATATCCCATAAAGGGGTCTGACTGTATAAACAGTAAGCTACTATTCTATGCCAAATTAATGAGAGAAGAGAGAACAGGCGCATAAATCAGAAATTGAAGTATCTAGAGGTCAGTAATTTTTGTATGTTCATATTTTATTTGTCAGTACTCTCTCATAAGTGATTTTCAAATAAGCAAACATACATTAAAAGAGAAGCTTATTTGATTCATTTGGGAGGCAGAGGCTGTGGGTTTCTTTTTGCTGGTCCTTTCTGCACTTTTCAGTGGAACAAACAGGGCAATTTGTATCCCTTCTGTTTTTAGAGAGGCAGCTGTAAAAGTAATTAATGGCTAAAGAAACTCTAGCATGTCCTGCAGAAGACCATTCTGCATTCACAACGAGCTATGGCCCCAAAGTGGCCACCTCTCACACCCCGAGGGAGCATCCTGGTGCATGCTGGAAGACTCCTGTCTCAATCTCAGTCTCCTCTGCACCCTCATTCATTTTGGCCATTGACACCTGTAAAGAAAAACTTGTGTCAAGGGTGTTTTCATACTACTTCAAATGATGACCTTGGTGGATGTTCAAAATTCTTTTAACCTCTCCAAGTTGACAATGATGACCACAGACCTCCTACATGTAATTAGTAAAGAAATGAGAGCAGTCATACATTTTGTAAAAGGAGGTGCATTTCCCCCTGATTTTTTTTCTCTTCCTTTTTCATCTCCACTTTTTTCGTTTTGTTTCTCTACCTTTCTTCCAAATACATTTGTGCAGAAAACATGCCTGTGGTTAGGTAATGTCAGGTAAAATGAGGAAGCCTGCCATGTGTACCATCGCGTCAGTGGACGCGACGTGGGATTGAAACCAGATGAGCTGGCTTCCAGGCCTTGGCAAGGCTGTTGCTACCTGTGACCTTGAGTAAATTGCTTGACCCTCTGGATTCCCAGCTTTAAGGATAACAACACTTGCCAGGTTTACTTCATGGTGTCCTTGAGAGATAGTAAATGTGAAAGCGCTTTTAAACTACGACGGTTCTATACAAACATAAGGAATGATGGTGTTGGTTTTGACAGAATGAGACTCTCCACAACAGTGGTGAGAGAAAGGAGTCAACCTGGGATTCCTTTGTTCCATCTCACTGAGTCATCTAATAACACTGAGGCAACGACTTTTTACTGCATTCTCCCCTGTGGGCTGGGAGAACGAAGGTTGGCCAAATATGGAGGGGGAAGCTGAGCCTTCTGGATTCCCTCCTATTTCTGCCCTGGAGCTAAGCCATTCTGCATCTCCAGAAGGGGTTACTGATCTAAGAGCAGTGAGGAGGCTCCCTTCATTCTGCCTCAGCTTTGCGGCTGCTCCTCTGAAAGGCTCAGCAAAAGAGATGTTAAGTGGTTATGGCTGTTACCCCACCCTTGGGAAAATGCCCAGGGGATGTGGACGGCCCCCAGGCAGCCCACAGGAAGCTGGAGCAGAAAGCGCAGAGTCCCTGTGCACCCAGGCACCAGCACGCACATCTTTTCTCCACCACATGCATTTTCAGTGGGCCTTCTTGCAAATGCCCAATATTGGACATTTCAAAAAGTTGGAAAAATGTCCTGTTAGTCTTTCACTCACCATTAAGAAGGTAAGATAGCATTTATCCAACTGGAATTGGATGAAATTGGTAGAAATTATGACTGGGCTGTAGACCCGGCGCCTAAAATTTTTCTGACTGTGGCCAAATTAAAAACAATAAAATTGAAAATAGCATTTGAGGTATTTGTGAAGATTCACTTTAGGTTTATTCCCCACCCCCCTTACCCAGACTTGAGTATGGGAAGAATTAAAGAATTTTATAGAAACAGTAAAAAAATGCATCTGCTAAACTGATAAATGTGCTCATTTCACAAAAATGTCTTAATTTTTATGTTGAATCTAAAACAGCAGTTCTCAAATTTCTTGGTCTCAGGACCTCTTCAAATTTATAAATTATTCAGACCCCAAAGGTCTTTTGTTTATGGGAATTATATCAATAAATATTTACTGTATTGAAAGTTAAACCTGAGAAGTTTTAAAAATATTTATTAATTCATTCAAAATTAATAGAAATAGACTCACTATCTGTTAACATCAAAGCAATGGTATCATCATATGTCATATAGCTACTGAAGACCTAAATTGTTAACAAATGAGGAAATGAGAGTGAGAAAGGCAAATCAGTTCTTAGAATTACTTTTTGATAACCACTTTGAGAACTTACTCTCAAATATTTTGATCTCCAAAAAAAAAGGTATAAGGAACTTCTTTGAAGAAAGTTTTAAAAGTTAGTGTCATTGATCCAAAAAAATATATTTGTATTGTTAAGATTGTGGGCAATGAGTTTTAATCCTCATCCTGCCACTTACCAGTTGAATGACATTAGACAAGATATTTAAGCTTTCCAGACTCAGTGACCTCATCTGTAAAATAAAGATAGTAAAAATATACCTAGTTGTGATGAACAAATGACCTTATACATGTGTATTAGTCAGTTTCCCAGAGAAACAGAACCAATGGATGTACATGTATATATGTGTGTGTATGTCTACAGATGTGTATATGCACATATATATTATTATATCATATAGTATGATAAATTATATTTAACATAAAACATATGTTATATAATAGATAATAGATAAATATTTTATATTATAAAATCATATATTTTATATCGGGGAAAGAGGGAGGGAAAGAAGAAGAGAGGAGAGAAATTTATTTTAAGGAACTGGCTCTTGTGATTTTGGAGGCTAGAGAATCCAAAATCTACAGGGTGCACCAACAGGCTGGAGACCTAGGGAAGAACCAGTGGTGCAGTTCAAGTTTGAAGGCCTTCTGCACTGGGGAGGTCAGTCTTTTGTTCTAATCAGTCCTTCAGCTGATGGGATGAAGCCCATTCATATTATGAAGAACACTATGTTATTCAAAGTCCACCAAATTAAAAATTCATTCAAAAAACTAATTCAAGAAACTCTGACGGGAATATCCAGAATAATGTTTGTTCACATATTTAGGCACCACAGCCAGCCAAGCTGACAAAAAAAATTAACCATTACAATATATAAAGTACTTTGTCTTTTTACTCTTTGATTTGTTTCTTAAATTCTACGTAAGAGTGAAATCATATGGTATTTGTCTTGCTCTGTCTGACTTAATTCACTTAGCATTATACTCCTTAGATCCATCCATGTTGTTGCAAATGGTAAGATCTCATTCTTTTTTATGGCTGAGTAAAATTCTATTGTATGTATATGCCACTTCTTTATCCTTTTATCTGTGGATGGACACTTGGATTGCTTCCATATCTCAGCTATAGTAAATAATGCGGCAATAAACATAGGGGTTCATATATCTTTTCAAATTAGCGTTTTTGTTTTCTCTGAGTAAATACCCAGTAGTGGAATTACTGGATCATATGGTATTTTTATTTTTAATTTTTTGAGGAAACTCCATACTGTTTTCTATAATGGCTGCCCCAATTTACATTCCCACCAAAAGTGCACGAGGGTTCCCCCTTTCTCCACATCCTCTCCAACACTTGTTACTTCTTGTCTTTTTTATTTTAGCCATTCTGACAAATGTAAGGTAATACCTCATTGTGGTTTGGATTTGCATTTTCCTGATGATTAGTAATGCTGAGCATCTTTTCATGTACATGTTGGCTTCTCTATGTCTTCTTTGGAAAAATGTCTTTCTGCCCATTTTTTCATGGAATTGTTTGGGTTTTTTTGAGTTGACTTGTATAAGTTCTTTATCTATTTTGGACATTAGTTCCTTATTGGATATATTATTTGCAAATATCTTCTCCCACTCAGTAGGTTGCCTTTATTTTGATGTAGTCCCAATAGCTTATTTTTGCTTTTGTTTCCCTTGCCTAAGGATACATACCTAGAAAAATGTTTCTATGGCCAATATTAAAGAAATGACTGCCTATGTTTTCTTCTAGGAGTTTTGTGGTTTCTGGTCTCACATTTAGGTGTTCAATCCATTTTGAGTTTATTTTTGTGTATGGTGTTAGAAAGTGGTCCAGTTTTATTCCTTTGTATGTTGCTGTCCAGTTTTCCAAGCACCATTTGTTGAAGAGGCTGTCTTATCCCCACTATATCCTTGCCTTCTTTGTTATAGATTAACTGATCATATAAGCTTGGCTATATTTCTGGGCTCTCTATTCTGTTCTTTGATCTGTGTGTCTATTTTTGTGCCAGTACCATACTGTTTTGATTACTACAGCTTTGTAGTATATCTTGAAATATGGGATTGTGAGGCCTCCAGCTTTCTCCTCTGTACTGTACACTGTACTTTGAATAGTGCCTGGCATAAGCAAACTTTCAACAAATGTTAGTTACTATGTATTGTTAATATTGTGTTGAATATATTGTTTGATTTTAGATACTGTAGCATGAAAAATAAAGTAATACATTAAAAATTTTTTGTAAAGAAATGAAAAACCAAAACTCAAATGAGAATATATTTTTACATTAGGGTACAATGATAATCAACGATAAAAATATATGTAGCCCAGAAATAGCTCTTAATATATATAGTGATATATGATAAAAGTTGACATCACAAATCATTGTGGAAGTTGAGTCAACTATTCAGCAAATAGTATTTAAAAGTTATTTAATTATTTGTTTAAAAATCACTGTATATCATCACTTTATTCCAAGGGCAAAACAAATTTCAATACGATTTAGGAATGAGATGCTAAACACACACTCACACATACACAAATTTAGGAAATAATCTACAGATTTATCTATAGATAAATATTTAGCTTATCTCTAGGTAGGAAGGACTTTCTTAGCTTAGAAATTATTAAATAAATTACAAAACATTAATATTGATTACATTAAAATTCCCAATGTTAAAGATAACTGAGAAGGAATATCCACACAAATATTTAATAGTTAGTATATTTCAAATATGATGAGCTTGTACAAATTAAGAGCAATATAAGACCCCAGGAGCAAAAATAGCAAAGGGATCATACTGCTCTGTTAGCTTCCTTGGAGTCAGAAGGATGAAAGAAATACAGGTTACTTATAATACTGGAAAGTTATGTGGGATTCCTGGGAATGTGGAGTTAAAGGAAAAATTACACTCCACTTGGATCCCACAATCATCTGAACTGAAATAGAGGCTTAGCTCCAAAAACAATTATAACAATTGTTCAGTTGGTGGAGGAAACCTCTTTGTTTACCTTGCTTTTGTACTTCATAAAAACCAAACCTGATTAGATGTTTTGGTAACACTAGATGGGTTAAAGAAGTTGATTTATGGGAACACATTTTGGAGAAGATTTGTAACATCAACAAATAAAAGTGAATGTGTTCTAGAGTTTCTATTGTGTTAACTCCTATGCAATAATTTGTTTAAAATGTTTCAATCCTAATTCTCCCTCCCCCGCTTTTGGTGAGCTTTTATGGTCTCATCAACTATGGTCCTTTTCAGGACTGAGATCCTATGACTGATGAGGACTCACTGTCAATGCCATGCCTCTCACAAGTGCACCACATGCCCTTATGTCTCAATACCACATAGGAGAGCAATTGCCTTGTAGGATTAATTGGTACTTTTGAAAAAGTGTTTGAAGAAGGAGCCAAATTCCTGTTTCCAGAAGATGAGTTGCACAGGTTGACTCTTATCTCTGCTTGCTCCAGACCAGTATAAAAAAAAAAAAAAAAATCTGGCTTGATTCATAGAGATTGGCTTAGACTGCTGGACAAAAGAGCCAAGTCCTGATCCTGATCATTGCCTAAGAGCCTGTGTGTGGTCTCATAGAGAGAACACTTGGCCAGGAGTCAGGAAATCGGAGATTTGCTCTTGGTCCAGTTTTGAGGACAAGTGGCAGGGCCAGCTTTGTTGGACTCCACTGCGGCTTATATGCCTCTAGCTTTCAGATTTCAGTACTCCTTAAAAAAGCAAGATCTTTGAATTCACACATCTTTTAGTTTGAATTTCTGTCACTCATGAACTTCAACTATTAGATTTACCTCTCTGAATCTCAATTTTATCATTTATAGAATGGGGAAACTATCTATACCGTGCCACTTAAATGCTGACTAAATGAAATAATGTACATAGCATTAGAGATATGGCACTGTGCTTGCCATATAATAGTCTCTTTCAGATTATTCTCTCTCCTTCCTCTTGGAGATTACCTCACCATCTTGTTTCCTAACAAACCCACTTTTAATTAATTTTCAGAAAGATCATATAATTCCAACTTGTGTATTATTGGCTAATATGGCATAGTAAGTGTTCCTTCCCAAGTATATTGGCATTTTAATAAGGAAAAATGAGAAATTATACCTGTAATGATCCTATCGAGGCAGCAAGGAGAAACCGATAGGGATCATGTCTGGAGATTCAGGAGAAACTATCCAGGAAATCTTAGCATCAAAACATTTTGACTCAATCTTTTGACTTAAGCCTTCTAAGATTTAAATTGCCAATATTTTGAAACAGGTAGGCTATAAAGATCATTATCAGTTACACCTTAGTGTGCTTTAGCTTTTCAGATCCCTTTTCAGAAGGGAAACTTTAATCTGGGTATGTTAAGGGGAGTAGGATGCAGGTCATATAACCTGAATATTTAAGGAGTTAAGGGAGAAAAGAAATAGGGGAGAAAACCTTCACATAATTCACACTTGTACCTAGAATTGTAAGAAATTTCTGGTATAAATAAGTACTTTTGTATAAGGTGGTTTAAAATGTTAATGTCTGGTACTTTTATTTATTATTCTTTATTTTGAAATTTTCCACCTAAAGGTACATTTCAAATAATACCCTTAATCATCATTATGCTACCGCACTTATTGTAAATACCCATAAAAAGTCACACATTTCCTTCCGGTTGAACTATTACTCTACAAATCATAGTATTTTCCTAGGATTTTTACTGTGTAAAGATTCATTGCAGTATTTGTGGTAAACTCTATTGTGTATGATATTACATGATAACAACAATGCTTAGTGCCTAAAAGCTGTAATGACCAGCTATTCTGTGCTCAGTAACATTAGTTGCCAATATGCTGTTAAGGGAAAAGTCTTCGTGTTGCTCCAGCCCACCCCCTGCCCCTGTCACTTACCACTAATAGTAGGTTTTGCAAATAGGTTGAGGGTAAGTGGACCCTGGAGTACTATTCTCTGTACCCCCAAACCATGCCCAACCCTTCCTCTTGGTTATTTCCACTTGGTTATAAATCAGTGGTGGGCAAGTTCTGGTGTGTTTAACTCCCACGCATTTACTCTGTTCTATCACAATCTAGGTGCATCTAGTACTCTCAATCTAGGCACTTACATTATTTCTTTATTTACATAAAACATTTTTTAAAAAAATAGTTTGACCTAAGATACAGGTCGTCTTGGACTTTCTCATCCTGTGTTTGTTTTGTTGGTGGTGTCTTTGTTTTTTCCTTCTTCAAGTATTTGCTCTTTAAATGAAAAGGGACGGCAGCAATGGTTATTACTTCCATGTCCCTTTGAGCTTTGCCCTTCACGTTCACTTCCCTTTCACAAGTAATTGGCTTTCAAATGAGGTCTCTACTAATCTCCAGTGTAGGAGGCAGCCATTCATCCAGGGAGACCAGGCCCGGTCCCTCCATCAGCCTGTGCTGGCCACGTGCTTGCCCTGACCCTGTGTCTGGCTTGGGTTGCCCATGATTATGGCTCTTGCTGGCAGCTCAGTGGCCCATGGGTCAGAAAGCAGAAAAGGAATTTAGAATTACAGGGGGAAATGATGCTTAAAAAGGCAACAGTTTACTGATGTCTATTTTTTTTTCCACTCTAAGATATTTTCATACAGTTTGTCCTTTATTTCCATCAAGTACGGTTGGTTGCACTTCTTAAGGAACTTTATTTCATTATGTAGTGAGTCTTGGTGAAATAATCCAAGAAGACTCTGCTGAGAAAATATATCCACAGCTTTCTTCACTAAACACGTGACGGAATAGATACTGAGGATGTGAATTTTAAAAACTTTTTTTAAAATATAAGGAATAATATATTTTGCTTAGTTAAAATGTTATTAAGCATTTTATGTTATTCCTTTTGTTCATATTAATCAGTCATTTATATTCATTTTATGTGCTCCTCCGTGTAGTGAATCTCTTCATGCATTTGATTCAATGCTTAAAAGGCTACAGATACCTTAAAAACAAAGTGAACAGTGATAAAATCATTATGCCCATTGTTTTTATCACTACTTGATTTTTTTTAAACTGCTAACAATTTATCTTAATTTATAGAGTACCAAATGTAATTATTGGATCTAATATTTCCGGTAACGAAAACTTTAAAACAGAAATTCATTCACACTCTTCAAAGTGAATTCTTTGTTACCTTCCTTCCCCTCAAATATCAAGTTTTATCAGTAGTGATGCACTTCCTTGTGTGTTTCTTACCCTACCAGGCTTGATCCAGTCAGATACACACACCTGAGATGAACCCTAGGGCCCGGGGCAGCTATGAAATCATTCAGGAATGTAGACTTATAAATAAGCAATTAAAGCAGGCTCTGGAGTCCTCTAAGGCATGTGGCAATCATACTGGGCAACAGGTGATATATTTTCCATCATTCCTTCCCCTTGCCCCAGATATCCTCTCTTAAAATAGATAACATGTTTTATTCTACCAAGTATATATGTATTAGCTCTTCTTTCCTAGTGTTTTAATGGACATAGGCAGAGAATAAAGAATAACTAAATAAGAAATCATAACTGCTCATTATAATATATCACTGATTATATAATTTTGTAATATAATACCTATTCGGGCTCCTATGGACTTTGGATCCCTTATTTCTCCTGTCCTTCTTCCTTCAGGCTTTATGTTGACTATTTATTATCTTTTTTTCTCAGACTTTCAAATCATTTCTCAGTGTGGTCATTATCAAAACTCTGCATCAGAGCCCCTTGTATACTTGTTCAAAATGTTCCTTGTCCTCATTCCCCACCCACTTCCCAATGAATTGGATCCTCTGGAAGAGGGACCTAGAAATACGCCTTTTGAACAAGACCTCTGTCCTCCCCAGGTGGTTCTAATGCATGTCGAAGTTAGAAAACAGGTCTTCTGATATCACCTACAACACAGTTATCTTTCCAGTTATGTCTTTTTGTGGCATTTTCTTCTTTTTTTGGTGTCAATTCCTCCATTTCCTTTTTTCCCTTATTTATTTATTTAGGTATTACATTATTTTTTCTCCAAATTTTTATTTAAATTCCAGTTAATTAACATACAATTTAATATTAGTTTCAGGTGTAGAATTTATATACGAAGTGATTCATCACTTATATACAATACTCAGTGCTCATCACAAGTGCCCTCCTTAATACCCATCACTTATATAAACCATCCCCCACCCACCCACCTCCCTTCCAACAACCCTCAGTTTGTTCTCTATAGTTAAGAGTCTGTTTTACGGTTTGCCTCTCTCTTTTTTTTCACCCTATATTCATCTGTTTCTTAAGTTCCATATATTAGTGAAATCAAATGGTATTTGTCTTTCTGTCTGACTCATTTTGCTTAGCATAAGACTCTCTGTCTCTATCCACATCATTGCAAATGGCAAGATTTTATTCTTTTTTATGAAAGGATGCTCAACATTACTCACCATCAGAGAAATACAAGTCAAAACTACAATGAGATAGCATTTCACTCCAGTCAAAATGGCTAAAATGAACAACACAAGACACAACAGGTGCTGGCAAAGATGTGGAGAAAGGGGAACCCTTTTACACTGTGGATGGGAATGCCTACTGGTGCAGCCACTCTGGAAAACAGGATGGAGGTTCCTCAAAAAGTTAAAAACACAACTACCCTACTATCCAGCAATTGCACTACTAGGTATTTACCCAAAGATATAAAAATACATTTGAAGGGATACATGCACCCTGATGTTTATAGCAACATTATCAACAATAGCTAAATTATGGAAAGAGGCCAAATGTCCATTGACTGATAGATGGATAAAGAAGATGTGGTACATATATACTATGGAATATTACTCAGCCAATTCCTCCATTTTCAAGAGGATTTGTGCGCCAGTATGAAACAGTATTACTTCATTCTGCCCACCAAATCTATATTTAGCTTTAGACCTTATCAATATCAACTCTCTGATCCAACAGAAGGATCCAGATCTGTCCTTAGTTATTTAATACCATTTTAGAGAAGACCTCCAGTATTCCATGGCTAGTATCACACCATTGGGCAGATCATTCCTTAGCATCGTGAGAGCCTAAATCATGTTGTGACATTAAGTTGAACATAACTGAAATAACAAAAACAAACAAACAAACACAACAAAAACCCAATTCATACTTGCCAAGTTTCTCCTTTTCATATCTATTTCTAAAATCTCCAGGTCATACAAGAGCTCTACGTTCTGTCCTATGTCTCCTTCCCACTCTGACTCTCTAACACTCTCTTCGTTCTCATATTATTCATACATGGAAACACTTAGGATAGTGTCACACACATGTGATCTGTATTCTACAAATTTAGTTATTGTCATTATTAATAGTCTTTAAAACTATTCTCCAGTATTCGGTTTATCAACATGCTTGTCCTATCTTCTGGAGCCCTCTGGGGACTCTGGCTTAGGCTTAACACTCTAGGCATCCTCAGTCCTCAGAGCTTTAGGAGGATTTCCCTGACCTTGTTCCAGTGTCTTAACTCAAACCCTGACGGCCTCTTAAGAGAGAGGACCAAACACTGTATGTCCTTGAGGGTATTTTCAGTCTAGTATGCTAACCTCCTTGAGGTCATGAAAACATATTTTTTTCTTTGATTCATTTTATCTAAATGTCTTGAGCAGTTCCATAAATGGGTTTGTTGATAATAACTGTGAACATGTTTTCTTTTAAACTATCTCTCTGATGAGTGTTTGGTGGCTTTAGAAAGAGAAGTTTTGCATATTAGTATGGGGTGTTAAAACCTGAAGGTTACATGGGTGAAGCTGACTTTGAGTGACCTTACTGAAGTAACATGTGTGAAAAGTCTTATGTTTAAAAAAAAAGTTTTATATTCTATAGGTCCACAAAAAGACTTTCACCACCCAGGGCAAGCTTTTGGAAGGACACAGGCTTACATTTCCATATTGTCAATCCCAAGTCCATAAAGTTTCCAGATTTTTCCAAAAGGATAGATTTATATCTTAGGGTTGTTGGGTAGGTGTAGCAGAAGGGTCAGGTTTATCATATGACTGGGCAGTAAGTCTCTTTGGTATCTGACCTGACCAAAAGTAATTTTTGAAGGGAAACTCTCTTTGCCATGTTACTTTTCAGTTTTTTCTCAAACTGTCTTTAAAGATTGCACTTTGTAGGCAACAAAGTGGGCTGCTAGTGAGGAGATTCTAGACACTGAGCCGACTTCTGGCAGAAGTCCTCAGAAAAGGAACACAATGAGCCCTTAATCTGAGAGTTGAGAGAAGAATTCAGAGTGACAAGGACTACTTTTACTCAGGAGACCAGTCTGAGTATAACAATTAAGCCCCGGTGGACCTCACCTATAAACACAGTGGAGAATACTTGATATTTACTCAATATGGTTTTAAAAAATAAATCAGTGAATGAATGAGCAATTTTGTTTATGTTAAATCTCTGACCAGGACATAGGACTCTATTGCTGAAGCCAGACCAGGAGAGGAGATTCTGGATCTGACAGTCAGCAGCCTCACAATATTCAGGGTCTTCAAATTTGAAGTTTGACCAACAATTCCAGGAAGTAACCAGTAAACATTCCCTTGCCCCACCCAGCACATTAACCACACCAAGACAGTTTTGTGAAGCAGTTGACTATAACCCCCAACTTCAGGCAGTCAGTGGAGAAGCCTGCAGCTGAGGCCCCAGATTCACCTGAATATGAGCTAAGATAGTAGGCAGGGCCTTGTCTGTCTTGCCTTTGAAAACATACCCAAGAGACAACTTGGTTAGGAGTGCTGCCACTTGGGGGTGGGGGCGGTCTGGTCCCAGGCTGAACTGAAACTTTTCTTTGATCTTGAGGACGGGAGTCTTCTCTTCTGGTTGATGGGCCAGCATTCTCAGCGCACTCTCCTTACTGCACAATTTTTACAGATTTGCCTTAGGCTGTTTGTGCTGGTAAAGGAAGACAAGTCTCAGCAGTGGGTGAGAAAAGAGGCATTACACCATCTCAAAAGTTCTAAGAGACAATATTCCTGAGGACAAGACAAAAGAAATTGGAGAGCTAGACCTATGGTCCTTGACTCCGTTCTTAAAGTGGATTTGCTCCTCCCATGCCAACGACTAAAACATCAACATTATAGAGTCCAATAGCAAAAGGTCTCCTTTCTGAGGAGTTTGGGACATTCAGGATACTTCTGCTGTGTGTTAACATTCCTCCCCTTCTAGTCCATTATTTCCAGACTTACATATTAATGAATGACTTTACTATTTAAGGTTCCAGTTGAAGTGGGGAAAGCAGGAATGTAAATGGGTAAGGCGGGTGAAGAGCAGTCAGCAGCTATACGGTCCCCTGGGGTTGGCAGGAGCTAGACCACAGAATGGAATGGGAAGTGCTGAATGAAGCTCTGTCTATCTTGTACACATCAGTTACTCTGATGAAGGAACCAGGAAGTAGACAGCTAGCATGTGGGCTATCAGAGGAACCAGGTCTGCTGAGAAGACATGTTTAAGGGAGAACTATTGCTTTACCAGAAGCTTTGACCAGAAATGGATGCTGAGGTGTCAATGCAAAATGGACTGAACACAGAATAGCATCTTTATGTACATGGAATCATTGGAGAACCTGTGGAGAGGTCAGAATGAAAGAGGGAATACTGGGAAGCTCATTTGAGAGCCAGGAGTGAGAAAAAGTTGATTGCTATAGAGATTTTTAAAAACAGCTATTACCCCTTTCAAGAATGACTAATAATTATTATATGAGGCAATGTTTGTGAACCAGGCCATAACAAGAGTTGAAGAAAGTGCCTGCTCAAAATCTAAAGTAAATATAATTTTAGAAACAAAATGTGTTTTATACAGAAAATATAAAGTGTGTGGGTGTGTGTGTTTTTTTGAAAACGTTTATGCAACTAGCACTCATAGACCTTTTTCCTCACACTGACTTGTCATGTTTGATTATTTAAAATTCAAAAAGAAATAGGTATATTTTTTGTGTGTACAGTTACCTAGAGTTGCATCTCTAAGTACTCTCCCTCACCCCTAACACACAAACACATGACTAATAGCAGAGTTATTGTTTTGTAAAAGTTTGATGGTTTTTACTTCTTGGAAGTTGGGTGTTACCAGTTTGTTCATTGCCTTTCTGGGAAATGTGGTCCACCTGCTATAGTTGAAAATACTGTCAAAGTGTCTCTTACATGGCTAAAAGGCCCAAGGGAGAAAACATATTTATAACTGACAAAAGGTTAGAACCAGTTCTTAAATGCTTGCTTGCGGGTTCAAATTAAAACTTAGAACATATCCACTGACCATGTTGTTCTAATTAAAATATATTGACATTAATGTCTATTTTGACTGTGAATAGCCATACAAATGTAGCTCATCAAAAGAAAGAGTATGTGGATTCCAGATAAATGTTACTATCACTATTTTGATTTTAAGTGGGAGATGCTGAAAATACGTGAAAATAAGATGTTATTTCTACTTTCAGCATTAATCCTTCTCAATATAAGTGTTCTTTCTAGAAACCCCTTAAAGGACTCCTGTGTTTGTTTCTCTATCACTCTTCCCACTACTCCCAGCTGACTCCTCCAGGGCACCCTTTTCCTCTGAAAGTTGACCATTCATTCTCCCCAGCCACCTTGTGGTAACTGCAGGAGCTACCAGGTTATAGGATCCTGTCCCTTCTTTGGTCTTGGGGTGGACAACCTAGGCTCTGCTTTGTTGTGTTGAACTTGAATCCAAATAGAGTAGGAGAAAAACCCTCTTCATGGCAGAAGCTGTGGAGTGTAATTTTGGAAGGTATAGGCAGCCATAGTTTCTGCCATGTATGGAAAACTTCTCTATAGTGGAAAAGATTAAGATTGCCACTCCAAGAAGAGCAAAGACAGGACATGGAGGGATCGTCCTGTCAATATACAAGTTCCTGGTTCCACTTATTTCTCTGGATCACTGCCTATCCTGAGATTTGGTTAGTTCAACACTTTCTTGGGTTGCCTAAAACAATAAATGCCCACTTGTCCTAAGTGAGAATTGCTTGGGTTATTAGTCATTTAAATAAAGAGTCCTATTCAGAGGATTTGGTGAACTCCTGGGTGTGAATATGGAAAAGAAGTCTTGGGACAGATTATCTGAAGGAACGGTAATTAGAAACATCAATCCATAGCCAGATATATCCATGGCATGAAGTATAGATGGGTCATGTACCCTTGGCCACAACCCACATATAGTGGCTTTACAATATGTTGCAAATTCTTTGACATTACACCCTCCTTTCATAAGGTGAGATATAATTTACCCATCATTTAAATATGGACCCAACATGGTGACTTGTTTCTAATAAGCAAAATATGGCAGAAGTGATATTACCTGACTTCTGAGACTAGGTCTTAAAATGGATAGTTTCCACCTAGCTTTCTCTTTCGTGGATCAGTTCCTCTCGGAGAATGTAGACTCCATGTCATGTAGACACTTGACCAGTGCTGAGAGAGGCCCACATGGAGAGGGACCAAGGCATGCTGCCCACACCTAGTACCAAATTGCCAGCCATGTAAACGAGCCATCTTCAGAGTGAATCCTTCAGTCCCTATTAAGGGACAGATAACTACAGCTCTGGTCAATATCTTGACTACAACTTCATGGGAGACCCTGAGCCAGAACTCCAGATACACCATTTCTGAATTCTTGACCCACAGAGATAATTAAATGTTTATTGTCATTTTAAGTCACTATAGATATGGAAAATTTGTTACACAGCAATAGATAACTAATACTATGTCTAAGATTGAAGAGAATTCTTCTAAAGAGGTTAGTAAATCAGCTTCAATAGTAAGTGATGACAGGAGATCCCAAAATAGGTAACCCAGTCATAGAAATAAATGGAGGTCGGGCGCCTGGGTGGCTCAGTTGGTTAAGCGGCTGCCTTCGGCTCGGGTCATGATCCTGGAGTCCCGGGATCGAGTCCTGCATCGGGCTCCCTGCTCGGCGGGGGGTCTGCTTCTCCCTCTGACCCTCCTCCCTCTCATGCTCTCTGTCTCCCATTCTCTCTCAGATAAATAAATAAAATCTTTAAAAAAAAAAAGAAAGAAATGGAGGTCATGATTTAGAAGTTTGGTGTCCTTGAACTAGGGTTCCAGGTAGAAAACATGATTATAGATCACCTACTATAAAAAAATAAAAATAAAAAAGTTTTAAAAAGGGTGGTTCAAATGCATAGTTTTAAAGTCAAGCATATTTAGATTCAAATCTTGGCTCCACTAGTTTCTTCTTGAAGTTATTCTTTGTCCATATTTTTTTTTTAAGATTTTATTTATTTGAGACAGAGAGAATGAGAGACAGAGAGCATGAGAGGGAGGAGGGTCAGAGGGAGAAGCAGACTCCCCGCCGAGCAGGGAGCCCGATGCGGGACTCGATCCCGGGACTCCAGGATCATGACCTGAGCCGAAGGCAGTCGCCCAACCAACTGAGCCACCCAGGCGCCCTGTCCATATTTTTTAAGGTAGTTTTAGGCTTATAAAAATGTTACAAAAATTATCAAGATTTCCAGTGGACCCTTAACCTAGTTTCCCCAAATGTTAACATTTTAGCATTAAAAAATTAAAAACATAGCATAAGAACATAACAGTAAAAATAAAGCAGAACAAATTTAAAAAAGTGTCATAATATCAAATCTATGAATCATTTTTCTGATGAATGATTAGAATCTCAATTTATATTCATAAAATGTATATTGTGTCAACCTATTTTGTTCCCTCTTTCTCTTTTCCTTGGTTCTACTTTTCCAGGGCATCTGGGTCATTTTCTTCCTGCTGTGTGAAATTATTCTTTCCCAATGCAAATTAATGTATCCAAGTTTATTTCTCTCTTCAAAAGATGCAACCATGAGCAAAGAAGCTAATGAGAAATTTTTCAATCTCAGTTTCTCAATATTTTAGCAAGCAAATTTCCAAAATGAATGATTCTTGTCCACTACACCCTCACCAAGAAAATTTGAGAAATTGATTATGAATTTCTCAGAAAAATAATCACTTAAGAAATGTGCAAAATATCAAAAATTATCAATATATGTATCTTTTAAAGAAAACATTGTGTTTTGTCTTATGACATAAAGGAATTTGTTTTCAGAGCTTGAACTTAACCAATTAGAGCAGAAAAATGAATTAAGCTAAATCCTGGATAACACCAGCCATATATATGTATTTGGGTGTGCAGTTGTTTTTTCCATCCTGAATGTCAGCTCCACGAAGACAGGAGCTATGCGTGACTCAGTCCTGGGTCCTCTGTATCTAACACAGTGCCTGGCATAGAAAGGATATGCTGATGGACTTCAATATGATAGAGAGGTTTCCTTTAAGTTTTACATTTTTTCAGCAAGCAATTCAAAAGTTGAATATACATTCTCTAAGACATCTATCTCAAAAAGGAAAAAAATTCTTTATAAAGGGTCACACTGAATATTTATAAGTAAAGCTCAGTCGTCAGGTACATGAGCATACCTTTCTACCAATATGTCAAGGGGAGCCCTTCATGGCCCAGGTCATCCCCAGAAGCACTTACCCTTCAGTGCTACCTTAAGGCCCTTTCTCTGAGCCCTGTGATGCAATTCATCCCTTGGGAGCTGGTCTTCATGTCAGACTGCAGAGTAAGAACCTGGTCCACATCCCCGGAATTGCTGTACTGAAGGCAAGTCAGTGGCTCTCTCTCTACTTAAAACAAAAAAACAAAACAAAAATGATGCTAAGTATTGAGGAAAAATAAAAAAGCAAACAACAGACCAAGTGACATGACAGTCATGGTCCAATTCAGTTTTCCTAGTTTGTGACTGAGAAGGAGCTTCCTGCCACTTAGGGCCTCCGTGCCTGCCTGCGCTGCACTCCGCTGGGTTTGTTTCCTTGTAGGCTGGCAAGGTATTGATGTGCTTTCC
This sequence comes from Neomonachus schauinslandi, assembly GCF_002201575.2. Taxonomy (NCBI): domain Eukaryota; kingdom Metazoa; phylum Chordata; class Mammalia; order Carnivora; family Phocidae; genus Neomonachus; species Neomonachus schauinslandi. The sequence goes on along the minus strand of NC_058410.1, from coordinate 28,765,768 downwards.
TGCGGGGTTTTCTTCTCAGTGGGCAGAGCACTAGGCAGTATCCACAAAGAATAATGGTTTAATAAATAGTTGTTGAAATAGTAAATGGACGAACCATTTGGGTACTTTTTTTACCCATCTGGCGGGGGGTGGATGCCATAAAAACATTGTCAGAGTAAAGGAGTCAGGGGGTGGGGGGCACTGGGAAGTAAATGTAGTTGGGAGGTAGCAGAGAAGGAGACACAAGGCCAATCACTGACACTGTGAATGCAAAACCTTCTCGGTGGGAGTCTGACTTCCCCACATGGTAATTATGTGTCACATTGTGTACATCTTCTATAGCTTATTTCTCAAAACATATTTGTGGGTACATTTTTGCCTATGCTATTTTCATAAGATGTGTTCTACATAAATGACCAAGAGCAGCCAGAAGCAAAACCCACCAAAAGTCCTGTTTTGTTTGTTTTTCTCTTTGCTAATATAGGCAAGACTTAAGATAACTAAACTACTTTTCCTACCTAGAATAGAAGGATTTTATAAATTCTTCAGCTAGCCTACAAGTAATTTGCTTTGCCGTTGGTGGAGTTAAAAGCCAGTAGAACGGTTCTATTTTGTATGTGTGTGGTTACTGCTTTCTTGGCACACACGAAGGATATTTTTGACTCTCTCTTTGCTGACATGAGCTATAGAGTCCAGTTAAGAAAACCCTCTGAGTGAAAACAAACAAAAACTCACCAGAACAAATTAGGGACAGGGGAACTTGGAAGCGGCGCGAGAGTTGTGAAACCATCAGAACATCAGGATTTAGGATGCTCCTTTAAAGTTCCCTAAAATCTCTGAGAACACTCTTTGGGAAGTGTTTTGTTTTCACGGGGAAGTTGCTCCCATGCCTGACAGAACGGGGAGGCACGTTGTGTGAAGACTGGAGACTGTGAAAACATTTTCAGCAAAAGCCAATCTGGTAGCAAAAGTCTAAAAATTGTACTTTCACAGCACTGTCAGAATATGCAAAACTTTCTTGTCCTTATCTATTATATGAAATTAAAAATGATTTAAGGCAATTGACGTTTCTGTTTCCTCCCAAAGAAAAAATCAATTTTGCAGAGTTCTGGTGTATCGATTAGTGCATGATTGTTTCAGGTTATCTTTTCAGCTGCAATATGTTGTCGTATCAAAGCTTGCCTGATATACTTTTGTTCATTCGTTAGGCAAGTCTTTACTGAACTTTCATCAAAGAGGATAGCCATGGCCAACTTAATAAAGAGGCAGATTTAATTTTTTTTTAATTGAGATATAGTTGACATATAACACTGTATTTGTGTTAGGCATACAAAATAATGACTTGATAACTGTATGTACTTCAAAATGACTACCATAATAAGTTTAGTTAACATCCATCATCACGCATAGCAACCATGTTTTTGTGTGTTGAGAACTTTTAAGATCTACTCTCTTAACAACTTTCAAATATACAATAGAGTTTTGTTAACTATAGTCACCATGTTGTACATTATACCCCCAGATTTAAATTTTTACCAATAACCATAATGTAGAAACATAATGAAGCCTATGTAATTCCAGTTCCACCATTAGTTTGTATCTGAAAGAACATGCAGGATACATTTTAGTGTATCGGGTAACCTGGATATTAGCCATGTAGCAATGGAATAGGACTTACAGAAGTTGCAAAGTCATAAAGGGACACAAACAGATGTGGAAAAGCATATAGATCTCATATTTCTGGATTAGCTGCATTTTTATGCATTCGAGGTGAAACTTTAGAGGAAAAGGAAAAAGAATTTCAGTGATCAGTTTACATGAAGAACAGGTTTCAACCAATCTAAGTAGGTAGTCCCAGCCAGGCTGGGACAGAATGTCCTTAGATAATCAAGTGTGGCTTTATTGGTACAGAATTATTATCCCAAAAAGGACCCGATGAAACAAGCCCATTTCTGCTGTGGCACAGCATGGCCTTTGGTGCTTTAACTTTCCTTTCCTTCCTTTAGAAGGCAGATCTGTGGCATACTGGGAAGGGCACATGCTTTGTGGCCAGCCATGCCTGGATCCGAGTCCCGTTCTGACGCACACCAGCCAGTGTGTGATTTGAGTTTGTCCCGTAGCCTTTGTGCCTCTGATTTCTGCTGCGTAAAATGAGCCTGGGGATGCTCACTTCTGGGGCAGAAGGAGTTCAGATAAAGCATGTGTCACAGAGCCAGGGTTCAGTTCCTATTAGCTAATATTCTTGCAGAGACATCAAGGCCATTTCTTGTTAACCAGACTGAACCAATCGGCATCCTGGGTCAGAAATCCCTCAGCAGCTGGTTAGCACTAATTACAAACTCTTTCAAAATGAGGACTATCAGCATATAGTTAGGCAGTTACTAGCCACTAGTTCTTTCCCACTTAAACATTTCATAATGGTCTGTTTAGCGCAGTGATTGAAAAACAGAAAGACCTTCAGAATTTGTAAAGCTTTAGGTTGCTTTATTTGTTTCAGGAAAGGACAGTCTGAGTACTGTTCTAAGAAAAAGCACAGGCACTTTTGAAAGTGCCCCAAGTGCATTGAATAGGGAAAGGATAGAAGCACAGAAAGAAGTACATTATTTTAAAATATTTTTAAATCATATTAAAAGCCACATGCTAAGCTTTATGGTTGGTTGTTTTTTTGTTTATTTGTTTTGTTTTGTGTTTTATTTTGTTTTGGTTTTTCTTGCCACTGAGTGACTGCCAGGGTTTGTCTTTTCATTTGGCCCATGGAGACTCTAGCTCCTATAGTTTTGGGAGTGAGGTGGACTGAGCTCCCAACTTTGGGATTCATTCTACCTCTTTAGAGGGATTTCTGGCTCTTAAAAAAAACTTACATAGATAAAAGATCAAATATTTTGTAATCTGAAGTAACTCAGTAGGAATTCGAGATGAACGTAACACTTGAAGTCCCCATCTTCCCCAGCTCTTTCTCTCAGGCCATAAACATACTAAATTCATCCCATCCTAAGGTGACTTGATTATGACTTGGCATCCCCCTTAAGTTGCTGCTGCTGTAGCCAAGAGTATGTAATCCTCCCTGACTGTATCCATTTTCTCCACTCCCATTCATGCTCAACCTTCTGAACTTCCTTCCACCCTCTTGAAATTGTCCCTGCCCAGATAGAGGAGGGAGCTGCTTGCTCAGGGCTCATTATAGACTTTAGAGAGAGGACTGTCCCCAAGCTGATCTGAGCTGGTATTAAAGGAACAGCCCTCTGCAAGCCCCACCAGTGGTCCACCATTACCAACTCCTGCCTGTGAAGCTAAGAAGCAGCGGGAGTTGAACTGAGTGAGCTATGGGTTGGGAGCCCAAGTCATCCAAAGGAAAAATGACCCATGCCTGGAAATCACTAGGTACCACTATCAAAAAAAACCCAAAAAACAAAAAAACACCATTTGTAATCAAAGTCTGTGTTCCTTCTCTGGGAATTCATTTGTATTTTAAATGCTCTAAATCTCAAATTATCTGAGTTCCTTAAAGATACAATGATCATATTCATTTAATTTCTAATGAATAGATAAATTTGTTTGCTTTATAATGGTGCTTGGTTTTTCATTTGCAAAATTCAGAGGAAGAGCCCCTCTATCTTTAGTCAACTTCCTAATTACACTAATTTTACTTGATTGATATATTAGGCTCTGGGGGACAGGGAAAACAGGCAGAAAGGCCACAATACAATCCCTTATTCTCAGCTGCAGACAGCACAGGAAATCCTCAATTAAATTGTACCACTTCCCTCAGCACTCAATAAAACACATGCATTATATTTAGTATCTTTAAACTCATTTATAATAATGATTTTATGTGAAATGGTGCAGTGAATTCATTCTTTCTAGACCTTCTTTTTATTATTATTGCAAAATAATGCATGCTTCTTGTGAAAAATCAAAAGCTGAGAGGAATAAATCATGAAAATGTAAACTTTCCTTCTGTCTCCCTTAGGTTTTCATTAGAAAGCTTCCGGAAACAGTTTCTTTCAGTTTGGGGAGGTAGATAAGAGGACATCTCCTCACTCACAGCCAGGAAACTATGCATTTAATATTGTGCTAGGACTTTTTCCTCACACAATTAAGAAGGAAATAAGATTCCTTGGGCCCAGGGAGGCCACCGACGCAGCAGTATAGCATCACAGAAAAGGGAGGAAGTCTGGCCATGGTTATGCTGTAGAATTTTTTCTTCTGATGCAAAGTCTGACTGAGAACAATGTCCGCCTTGTGCATGCCCTGTCAGGAAGGGTTGACTGGACCCTGACAATAAGTAGCTTGGCACATAGCTTTCTGAGTTGGTGGCTCAGTCAGGGTCCAGAGTGGGTTTTCTTTTACCTCTGCTCCCTGGCCTGGGCTGCCATAACATTAAAAGAGGAAAAGCCCTTTGAAGGGGCTCTCCACGGTTGAGCAGCTCACTGCCTAAAGGCCTGGAAGGATCACAGTCATGGGGAGTACATTTATTTTGTGGTGAGCATCTGAGAAGAACCATCTCTACCTCCAGGACCTGCTCAGCCTACTGTGAAGGGACAGACCATCCCCATCTAGTTCTAATGCTCTGACCTGTATCTGGGTATGTGATTCCTCTAGAACTGTGAGTGTCTGTGACTCCCTGTGTGTCCCTATGTACCCTGTTGGGACACACAGATAGAAAGGCCTCCCGTTCTGTCACCAACTTGCCCCTGGTTTGCAGGCCTAGCTGCCAGCATTAAGTTTGTCCCCATCCAGGTAAAGAAAGAGGAACTTCCAGGGGCCCCTGGGTGGCTCAGTCATTAGGCATCTGCCTTCGGCTCAGGTCATGGTCCCAGGGTCCTGGGATCAAGTCCCGCATCGGGCTCCTTGCTCAGCGGGAAGCCTGCTTCTCCCTCTCCCACTCCCCCTGCTTGTGTTCCCTCTCTCGCTGTGTCTCTCTCTGTCAAATAAATAAAATCTTACAAAAAAAAAAAAAAAGAAAGAGGAACTTCCAGGGAGACTCAGGACAAAAAAGAAGAAAAAAGGGCAGAGATTCAAGGTAAAACTCTTTTCAGAAGTACTGTTTATTTAGATTGAATATTTTCTCTTTCAAAATGACAGACTGAGTTTTGGAAGGGTAGGATCCCTGACAAATACACCCCCTTCATACATAGTCAAAACAGTTCTAGAGATTATGTTCTAGGAAAACATCATAATTTGTGATTTTCCATATTTCCTTGGCTATACATTATGATAGAACTGGAACAAAATGGCTAACAGGACACTATTTCTCAACATTTTATAATTCTGATGGTCTCTGATTGGATTTCAAGTAAGTAAGAAGGAAACCGGTAAACATCAGCATCCATGTACTTCTAATGATTGAACAAAACTTTTAGATGTCTGGTAAACTTTTTTATAAATCTTCTGAAAAAAAATAATTAATTTTAATGACATTTTTAGCATAAGAAGATTATTTGGCTACAGAATTTGCTCAACAGTTATTGTTGCACTTATAAAGATAGTATGTTAGCACTAAATCTAATTTATACTAATGAGAGAAAATGATCACTAGTTTTAGGATAGATCATATCTGTCTGATGACTTCTTAAGATATTTGAAGTACCTTGACCATCTTGATGGTTTCTTAGACACTGGGAATATTATATTATCCAGATCAGTGACATTAGGCCTAAGCTGCCTCTACTAAAATGTAGTAGAAATTTATCTTCTTGGACCCCTTTTATTTCAAGTGTACCTGTACACAGTGAGTGCTCAGTAAATAATTGACAGATTGGTAGGGATCACTTAAAGTGCCAAGAGTTTTAAATAGTTTTACAATCTGATTTGTTAGGGATTTAATCTTTATACTTTGCCTTTGCCTTTAGAGAGGAAACAGAGAAAAAGTTATGCTGTTTGGAAAAAAGTAGCATTTGAGTTTAAATCCTATCTCCTAGCCATGTGAATTTGGACAGGTTCATATTCTCTCTGGGACTCTATGAGCTTATCTGTAAAAGGCAGATAATGATATTTTCTCAGAGTCATTATGGGGATTGGCTAAGAGCCCATATGAAAGCCCTGGCACAGGCCATGTTCTAAGTGTACAGTAGCAAGAGCCATTCCCTTCCTTTCACCTTTGTGTGGTCCAATTGACCTGTCCTCTACAGGTGTTAACAAAGGAATTATAACAGGTATTGAAGCAGTATGTTCTTTCTCTTAAGTTACAGTAGGAGGGTAAGATAAATATAGTTATCCACTCATGCATTCCTCAGCTCATCCATTAAGCCTTTTAACAAACACTCTCTGAGTACCTAAATCTGCCAAGCACGGTACAAAGCAACAGGGTTCACAGAGAAATATAAGACATGAATGACCCGCTCCTTCCAAGAACTTACCAGTTGTCCTCACTGCAGTTCATCTGCTTTCTAACTGTGGAGAGAAAGGAGAAGTCCATCAAAGAACTGGGGGAAAATAAAAAGGTAAAAACAAAGAAAAAAAATTGTTCTTTTTACATTCGTAAAAACTGATTGGTATAGGGGCGCCTGGCTGGCTCAGTCGGTTAAGAATGTCTGCCTTAGGCTCAGGTCGTGAACAGTGGGTCCTGGGATCCAGCCCAGTGTCAGGCTCCCTGCTCAGCAGGGACTCTGCTTCTCCTGCTCCCTTTGCCCCTCCCCCCTGCCGGGCGCACTCTCTCTCTCTCTCTCAAGTAAATAAATAAAATCTTTTTAAAAAAACTGATTGGTGTGGGCGCCTGGGTGGCTCAGGTGTTTAAGCGTCTGCCTTCGGCTCGGGTCATGATGCCAGGGTCCTGGGATCGAGTCCCGCATCGGGCTCCCTGCTCCTTGGGAGCCTGCTTCTCCCTCTGCCTCTCTCTCTCTCTCTCTCTTTGTCTCTCATGAATAAATAAATAAAATCTTTAAAAAAAAAACTGGTGTAAAAACGAAGAATTTGTAAATAACAATCATCATCATCATCATTATTTTTTATAGAACAAATTATGCTGTATACAGTGTACCAGGGAAAATTGTGCTGTTACCTTCTGTTTGTAAGAGTCAAAGCAAAGTTAAGTTAACCTTTGGCGTGTGGAATGTACTCTGAAGTTTTCACTGAAGTGAATATTTTGCTGTTTGTTTCACCCTATTTTTCTGAATGTTTCTTTGACTTGTTCTTTTCTGAGTTGACGTGTAAGTTCCAGGATATAATTAGTTGATATCATCTTATTCACAAACTCTCCCTTTTCAAGAACTGTTCCCATCATTGTGGTGAGTAGCATTATGTTCCTTTACACTTACTCGGCGTCTTTCTCTTGAAGCTAGGATGTGCTCAGAGTGATGGCTTCTGTAGTTCCCTTTACACATTTTTGCTATCTTTTGAGACTGTCTCTTTCCCCAGCTCTAAATTTCAGATCAGGAACAAAGCTTGTGTTTTTCTCGGGCAGAACTGGTACTGACGTACTACTGAACAAGAAATATTTGGACTTCTGTTTTTGCCTGACTTGGAAGGAAGGGGGAAGAGGTACTCCTCAGAGTTGCTTCACAGTGTCAAAGAGAATGGGGTAAGCAAGAAGGCTTCCCAGAACTCCTTTCTGCTCTCTCTACTGCCCTTATGATGTGGGAGGGAGCTTGATTCTGACAGCTGTCTGCAGGGAGGAATTTTTCGCCATTCTCACCTGTAGTTATCTGTCACTGTGGGTAGCATGATTTTTGAACATGGAGATAGGTTCTTTTTTAATGGGGAAAACCCTTTATATCTCAAACGGAGCTACAGGATTTAGTGAGAGAAAAGAAGAAAGTCTGATAAGGTCCAGTAATTAATATTGTTGGTGTTGGACCCTGTTCTTGACCCTAGCACAATCCAAACTCACCTCTAAAGAACATTCAGGACCCAGCAGGTTTCCCTTCCTTCCTGAAAAGCCTGTAGAGTCCTGCCAGGCCGTCCCAACTGTCCGCACTCTGAGAGCATGGAGCTGAGAAATAACCTCTGCACCATGCTCAAGGTCACAGCTGCCAGCAGCCCCAGTGGCCTCTGTGGAGCACTCATCTTCTCGCCATATTCACCTTCAGTCTCTTCCGTACCCATGCTCCAGCACCTCAGTGTCCTGCCAGGGGGTCTTTGAGCAAAGGTCGTCATCGCTGGCTCTTCACCCAATGGTCTGAGGTCTACTTTCCCTTTTTAAGTTCAGAACAAGCAAATAGCCAAGATGAAAATATGTCCGAAATTAGCTTTAGTGTATCTGTTGCTCTTAAGCAAGCCTAGGCATTAAAATAGAACACACAATCCAACAAACAAATAAGCAAAGCATTAGGTAGGACAGTTATACTCAATCATTTTTATTTTTTTAGCATCAGGATCTTTTTCTTTTTGTTAATGGATACTACAGTGTTGAAAGATTTCATCTGTAAAGAAGACTGCATGCTACATTAATTAAGTTTGACTTCCTACTCAGGCTTCTCTTCATATCACATAAATATGTCCGCTTTTATTATAGTAATAAACCTGTTTTCTGTTTTTATTATTTAAGGACACAAGTAACAATCCACCCCAGAGCTTTAAGCAGCACAGGGTGGTAAATAGGGATTTGCTAACTAAGTTCGTGATGTTCCAACCAAAAATGAAGAGTTTTGACAATGTTGTTGGACTGTGAAGTCTTATCATTTCAATTTAGCTTTTTAAAGTTGTAAAAATTGCTCCAGGATTCCCACCCCTCTGCAGTTACTGTTCTTCCTGAACCCCAGGTTTCTGAACTCCTCAAGTTGGGGATCCCTGGTTAGAGTTTGTCAAAAATAGACTTAAGCTTTGACCTCCCCATTTCCTGTGGTTAGCTGCAGTTTCTGTGGGTTAATGCTCATGGAGCAGTCAAAAAGATACAAACATGATGTCCTGTCCTCCTAACAGAAGGTTTTACTGCACAAAGTGTGCTAGGATTCTTAGCATACATAGCCTAGGACAGAAAATGTAGAGGGAAAAGGGTTGGGAAGAGAAGGACTCGAGCTGAAAGAATGAGCAAAATTCAGTTCCCCCTATAGATTTTTTCACTCTAAGTGCCATTCACAGAAATTTGGTATCCATGGAGACGAGTGCAGGGCATGCTAAATGTTACATACTCTCTGCAGATACAAAAGGCTAGCTATCCAATCTGATGCTATGTTTAGGAGTAGCAGAGGGAAAGCATTTGAGAAAAGTGTTGAATAATTAATTGAGCACCTATCATGTGCAGGGAACATGATTTGCACAATGAAAATACAAAATATACAACGAATGATGATAAATATGGTATCAATTATTCCCATGTAGGAGTCTTGGCAATCTTTAGCATTCTGACTTTTCACAAATCCATAATATTGCCTATGAAAATATGAGAAAATGCTCCTGCCATAAATCTACATTTCACCTGCTGCTTTGGGAGAAAACAAAATATTATCAACTATAAGCAGAAATTTCCCTGAAAAGTATTTTATAATGGAATGATAAACAAGGAAGCAAGGATTTCCAGAAATTGAAGAAGAAGGTCCTAACAGCCTTGCGTTGTAGGCTGGTGACAAGAAATGAGGCAAAGCTGGGGACAAAGGGAAATAATTGAGAGAAGCCAGTGTTTGTCAGCATGACAATTTAATCAGGGGCAAAAGAGCTGTCACCACAAGAGTGTGTTCAGAGGAAGAGAGAGTGAGGAACAGTCTGGAAACAAGAACCCGTTCAAGGAAGTTGATAGAGGTTATGACCAGGAATGGGAAGTTCATGGAGCTTTCTGTGAAAGTCAGGGGAGAAGCACCCCTTGGGATAATAGGAATTCACTGGGCTACAACTCTGACCGAACTCAAGGGTGAATCATAGGCCAGCTAGAAAGAACTCTGCGGTCTTAACTCTCAGTGGAATTGGGCAAGACAGTTCAGCATAGTCTTGGGGAATAAGCCTGGGTGTCTAGAGAATGAGGAAAATGAAATAATTAAAAGCTTAACATTATTCCAATTGCTCTCAGGGAATGATATGTATGGATCAATTTTATAGCCTCTTATGAACTAGAAAGTTACTGGCCCCTGCTGCTTATTTATTGGTCAGTCCATGTGTGAGATACGGGTGTTTCTTTCATCTCTAGCAAACATGGAGAAAGTGGTAAAAGCAGTATTGATTCAAGATCATGCTGCATAGAAAAATGTGGGGTTGTCTTGTGCCATGGCAACAAGCAAGCATGGGAGATAATAGGGAGAAAAAAATTGACCACTCTAGAGAAAAATGCATCCATGTTTTCAATCTCCTGCTGCAATATGTCCCTAGCTATTTTTTTAAACCTGGGAACAAAGAATATTTTCCTGTTGTCAAATGTCTACCTCAATAAATAAGTGGAAGTGACCTATGAGGCATTTAAAATGCTGTATGCTTATGTCTCCATGTTCACATACTAACCATTTGAAATAGTTCTCATGTTAAAAAATTAATTTTACATGTGACCGATTTAACACAATTTGACTGAAACATTTTTTCTTAAATTTTACTTAACACATCAGATAAAACCAGCCTAGCAGATTCATACTGTACCAGGCATCTCCACTTGCCCCTCTCTTGAAATAAATGTTCAAACGTTGTCACACCGTGATTGTACGTCTGAAGAGGAAAATCATTACACACCTGTGGGGTCTTTTGCAGAGGGATTCTGTAGCATATGTGGTAAAGGCTTAGCCAAATCTACATGGATCCAATAACTGTAAAAGTTGGCCAGCATCCCAGCCACGAAGCTGCCGGATACATACACTTGTTCTATTTCTTGTTTCTTAAGATTGGTTAAAGCCATTTAATGGCATTGGGATAAGAGATATGAGATGAAAAATCAGCCCCTCCTTTAATATAAGGATCTGTTTCTCAGGGAATATCTGGTTTGCTATCATTAAGAAGCATCTCCTCATTTCTCTAGTGTTTTTTTTTTTTAAGATTTTATTTATTTATTTATCAGAGAGAAAGAGAGAGCACAAGCAGGGGGAGAAGCAGGCAGAGGGAGAAGCAGACTCCCTGCTGAGCAAGGAGCCCGATGCGGGGCTCCATCCCAGGACCCCGGAATTATGACCTGAGCCATAGGCAGACACTTAACCAACTGAGCCACCCAGGCGTCCCTCATTTCACTGTTTATATCCACACTGTATATACCGGTTCTGCATGCATTGTTGTTCTTCTGTGGTCCCCCAACTAAATGTAAAGGTGGAGTTTCCTGCTGCTTGCAACCCTCCCTGAGACATAATTTCTTATAGCTTTTCTTCAGTGCGAGGTGAAATGTCTGCTTTACTGCCCTGCCCACTAAAATCTTTGTCCTCCTGCAAAATGAGAACCTCATGACTAGATCACTCAGTAAAATATCCAACTTCTTTCTCCTGGTATCACATAATGCAGACTCCCAGCACAGTTTAACTGCTTTTGGCTTCCAGCATTGTTTTGTTGTTGTAAGGACACTCTTTTTTAATTACATCCTTTGACTCACATAGAACTTCTCCAGCCATTCTCATTTGCTTATCAATTCAGTCATTAAAAGGACCACAAACTGATGACCTACTGAATGTCAGGTAGTGTGCTAGGTGCTGGGAACAAATTACACAGCTAGTTAGACCCAGTCCCGTGACTTCATAAAGCTTACTGCCTACTGGTGGTATATCACCAAGTTCTTTTTTTTTTTTTTTAAAGATTTTATTTATTTATTTGAGAGAGAGAATGAGATAGAGAGAGAGCATGAGAGGGGGAAGGGTCAGAGGGAGAAGCAGACTCCCTGCTGAGCAGGGAGCCCGATGCGGGACTCAATCCGGGACTCCAGGATCATGACCTGAGCCGAAGGCAGTTGCTTAACCAACTGAGCCACCCAGGCGCCATATCACCAAGTTCTTAAGAAAGGCATGTGTGTGCTTTCCTAAAATACAAGTAAAATGTTTTCCTACTCGAGTAGATCCCTCAAAGATAACATGTGAGTTGAACCTTTGTTAATTGGAACTCAGGTTTTAAATGCCCTCATGCATTTAAATCTTGTAAAATTGCTAAGCTATCCTGTAAAATTAATAATCAAACTTTAATTTTTATTATGAATTTTAACTTTTGCAATGATAATTTTCTTAATGTTGATCAATTTTATAATAACTTAAAAATTAAAGCATTTAAAAAATGCAAAAAATTAATCTTTGTAAATGGAATCTCTATTTTAAATGCACTAAGGGTAATTGCTATTTAAAGGAATCCTGATGTAACTTTGCAAAGAAAGCAGTTAACCATCGACTTATTTTTAATAAATTGGGCTTTTAAATTATAATTTCTATATTGCAGAAACAGAACCTTTAGCAATGTAAAAAATTTAATCGATAAAAACCAAAATGTAAATTACAGGAAAATACATATTGATATTGTGAAAAGAAACACACAAGCAACCCTTTACCTCTTATGTTCTAAAGAAGCAACTTTCCCCAGAGTCTTCACCTTACTTAGGACCTATGTTCTGGTGTGTGTTAGTTTGCTCGGGCTGCCATAACAAAATGCCACAGACGGGGTGGCTTAAATAACAGAAATGAATTTCCTCATAGTTCTGGAGGCTGGAAGTCCAAGATCAAGATGTCATAGGGTTGGTTTTATTCTGAGGCCTCTGTCCTTGGCTTACAGATGGATGTTTTCTCCTTGTGTCTTCATATGGTCTTCCCTCTGTACCTATCTGTGTCCTAATCTCTTCTCATAAGGACACAGGTCATATTAGATTAGGGCCCACCCTAACGACCTCACTTTAACTTAATAACCTCTTTAAAGGCCATATCTCCAAATAAGGTCAGATTCTGAGGTATGGGGGGGGGGGGCAGTTAAGGCTTCAACATATGATTTTGGGGACACGTAATTCAGCCCATAACATGGCATGTCTCTAGATGAGAAAACTCCAGTATGAAAGTAAATAGCCATCAGAGTCATGACACAAGCTTTTTTTTTTCCTTCTATAAAAAAACTTCCATGTGGCTTAGGTTATCAGATAACTACCATATTCAGGGGCGCCTGGGTGGCTCAGTCATTAAGCTTCTGCCTTCGGCTCAGGTCATGATCCCAGGGTCCTGGGATCAAGCCCCACATCGGGCTCCCTGCTTGGCGGGAAGCCTGCTTCTACCTCTCCCACTCCCCCTGCTGGTGTTCCCTCTCTCGCTATGTCTCTCTCTGTCAAATAAACAAATAAAATATTTAAAATAAAAAAAAGATAACTACCATGTTCAGAATAGGAACTTTCTAAAGATCTGTTATTGACATGATAACAGCTCCATCTTAGACAGCAGAAAGTAGAGGAATGGAAAATGGATCCGCAAAATGGGTGGAACATGAGTGAAGAATGAGGCTAGAAAATGCTGCCAAGGAGCTGCCTTCTAGAAGCTGTGCTCACTGAGAGTTGGATGAAAGCAAGGAGGGTGGGAACTGCAGAGAAAATGTTCCTGGCCTGCAGGCTGAGGGAGTCCAGTCACACATAAGAAAGGAGATAACCAGGGGCACCTGGGTGACACAGTTGGTTAGGCGTCTGACTCTTGATTTTGGCTCAGGTCATGATCTCAGGGTTGTGAGACTGAGCTCCGCACTGGGCGTGAAGCCTACCTAAGATTCTCTCACTCCCTCTCCCTCTGTCCCCAATCTCTCCCTCTCAGAAAAATAAAAAATAAATAATTAAAAAAAAGAAAGCCGGTAACCAAAGCTAAATTGTAATTTGCAAATTTGCTGTGATGGAGAATTGTTGATGATATGAGTTAAATGGTAGAATTTAGAGGTTTTTTTGCTTCTTGCTTTCCAATTGTTCTTTCTATTTGATATTTTTGCTGTGATTCTGAGCTAAATTAGCACTTTGGAAACATGGTCTCCAAAAATAGTCTGCTGATTTGGGAAACAGTTTTGGTGAAAGAATAGTAGTGTTAGAAGAAAAAGAGAAAATAATTTGAAATGGGAACTATTTTAAATGCAGAGGCGGAAAATCCAGTAGTAGGGCAAATATTTCTCTTTTGTCAAGATTTAAGCAATTCATTTGTAATGAATTTTGTTGCTGATGATGTAAGTTTCCAGCTCATAGTAGACACTCAATAAGTATCTGTAAATATTATTTAATTTATGCTTGACAAAAACTTTCCTGTGAAGAAGTAAAAATTCCATTTTCAAAGGCATTAAGATGTGTTCTCACTGAATTCTATTCTATTACCAGCAAGGAGGAGGACTCAGATTGGCAGACAAGTTTATAGTGAAACAGAAAGGAAAAGGTGGTATGAGATATACATCAATTGACAAAAATGTGGAGAAGATAGATGAGGAAGTGTGATGTGCATCAGAAGGGTTAGTTCAGGACTCCAATGAGGCGAACACTAAGCTTGAGGGCTCTGTACCAGGTGAGAAGGGCGGAGAGAAAGGGTGATGACCTGCTCTAGACTCCATGGAGGTTGTTAGAGATTATACCCATCTTAATATTCGAAAGAAAATTTCTAAATTTAAAAATCCTATCTGTTTTACCTTTCTTGAAACAAAATTTTTCTTGGATTCTGTGACACCACATTCTTTTTTTCCCCCTCTTACGTTGCCACTCTTTGTCTCTATATTATATATATGTGTGTGTGTATATATATATGTATATACATACATATATATATATATATATTTTTTTTTAGAGAGAGAGATGTGGGAGTAGGGGGAGGGAGAAGCAGAGAGAGAGGGAGAGAGAAAATCCCAAGCAGGCTCCATATCCAGCACAGGGCTCCACTCAGGGCTTGATCTTATGACCCTAAGATCATGACCTGAGCTGAAATCAAAATTCAGATGCTTAATCAACTGAGTTACCAAGGCACTCCTTTTTGTCCATATTTTTAAAGGCTTCTCTTCATTTGACTAGCCCTTGAACATTGGTGATCCTTTTGGTTTTGTTTTTTTTCCAGACCTTCTCTGTTTTATAAATCTGATGGAGAGGGGTGCCTGGGTGGCTCAGCTGGTTAAGCGTCTGTCTTTGGCTCAGGTCATGATCCCAGGGTCCTGGGACCGAGTCCCACATTGGGCTCCCTGCACAGCAGAAAGCCTGCTTCTCCCTCTGCCTACTTCTCCCCCTGCTTGTACTCTCTCTCTCTGACAAATAAATAAAACCTTTAAAAAAAATCTGATGGAGATGTACTAATGTGTAATAATGTATATTTATTATGTTTTATATAGGTTAAAAATATCTTTATTTATAATGTCTTTGATCATATAGAAGACTTTAACTTTGGCGCAAGATATTTTATCAATGTTCTTTGTTGTGGCCTTTGCTTTAGTACCTTTTTAAAGGTCTTCTCTGTTTTGAGATCTCTTATATCCAATCATATGTTTTCTGGCAACTTTGTAGCTTTGGCTTTTCGTGTTTAAGTCTTCTATCTAACTACAGTTTATATTTGTAAATGGATTTTGGAATGAATCTAATGTTAACTTACTTGGATATTGTATTTACAAATGACTAGCCTTGTCCCAACATAGTTTCTGAAGCAGTCTATTCCTTCTTCACTCATTCAAAACACCACATTTATCATATGCTAAACTTGATATACATATTGATTCACTTTTAGACTTTGTTCTCTTCTATTGATTTATTTTTCTGTTTATTTATAAATAGAAAATACCCTGATGTTTTAGTTTTATAGCAGTTTAGTAGCTATAAAAGATGTTTTTCTGTTTTCCTCTCAGCTGATTTAGCATTATTAACTATATTTTACATCTTGAAACACAATTTTCCTTAGATTCTATGGATGCAACATCCTCCTTTTCTCTTTTTATGTTGCCACTCTTTGTCCAAATTTTTATAGGTTTCTCTTTTTTTGCTAGCCCTTAAATATTGTGTTCCTTTTGGTTTCTCTTCAGATCCTTTTCTATTCTCATGCTAGGCACACTTTCTGAGTGATTCCATCAGCACATATGGCTGATTTCAACCATATGTATGATGGTATTCAAAGCTGTTCTCCTAACCTACGTTTTTCTGCTGAGTTTTATAGCAACATATCCATCTTCACTTTGATATTAAGTTCCAAACTGAACTTATCATGTTCCCTGACAAACCTAACTCAGTAAATGGCACCCATTTCCCATGGCTGAAACGTGAGTGTTGTCTTTGATTGTCTTGTTCCTTATTTTCATCCCATAGTAAGACTTTCAGCTTTCACCTTCAATCCATCACCAAATCCTATGGAAGGCATCTCCTAAACAACATTAAATTTTCTCATATCTCTCCTTCCACATGACCACCACCCTCATCCAAGCTACTGTACTTTCCTTCCTGGACTTCCTGTCTCCAGACTTCTCTCCACACAAGTGCCAACGTTATGTTTCAAAATACAAATTTGATCATGTCCTTTATTGTTTAAAAGTTTTCAATATATCCCCATTTCTTTTAGAATAAAGTCCCAATTTCTTATATGACTTAAAAAGCCCCATACTGTCTTCACTTATTCTTCCTTTTTTTAAAGATTTATTTATTTATTTGAGAGAAAGAGAGAGTGTGCATGCACACGTGCGAGTTGGGGAAGGGCCAGAGGAAAAGAATCTCAAGCAGACTCCCCACTAAACGTGGAGCTTGACATGGGACTCTATCTCAGGACCCTGAGATCCTGACCTGAGCCAAAATCAAGAGCCAGACTGAGCCACCCAGGCTCCCCCTGTCTTCACTTCTTATCACTCCAGCCAAACTGAACTTGCTCTGGTCCCTGGAGTAAACCATGCTCATCTTCACCTGTCCATGTTTGTGTTATCATTTCAGAATTCATTATTTTGTACCCTCCCTTTTTTTTATTGGAGCAGCTTTTAATCATTTCAGGTATCCCTCCCTTTTACCAGAGTACCTTTTACTTATCCTTTAGAATTCATCTCAGATGTCACTATTTTCAGGGAGAAGCCTTGATTGAGTTAAAAATCCGGTGTTGATTTCTCTCCTATACACTCCCAAATCATCCCAAACTTCCCCTATCACATTACTCACTCCACTGTATTGTAATCACGTGTTTAATTGTCTGTACTCAGCACTAGGCCATTCAGCTAATAGGAATACACTACTGCTATTTTAATTCCCTACTTGCAGACCTTTAATAATCCCTCATTCCGTAATGAGTAAAATTCAAATTTTAGATTTAACTTTCTACATTTTCACTGGTCTACCATGTTGGGTTCACAATATATCATTCCTTTCCCATGTCCTATACTCCCATATCTTATACTTAACCTACAGGTCAGTCTCTCAAGATAACATGTCTTCCTGGTTCAGGACAAATGAAATCTCCAACATTATGCAAAGTCTTCCCCTTGTGAGAAATAATCTTCCCTTTCTTTGAATTTCCACTGTGTCTCTTCCATCTTTAGAGCCCTTGTTGCATCTTTCCTCTTATTACTATTATAAGAACATGTATATTACCCTTTAAGTCAAGTATATGACTTTTTTTTTTTTTGCCATCTTTATTACTAAACCTATCTTTTGGTGAAGAATCTTTTTTTTAAGTAAATGTTTTTATTTATTTTTAATTTTTAAATTAACATATAATGTATTATTTGTTTCAGGGGTACAGGTCTGTGATTCATCAGTCTTACACAGTTCATGGCACTCACCATAATACCTACCCTCCCCAATGTCCATCACCCAGCCACCCCATCCTTCCCACCCCGCTCCACTCCAGCAACCCTCAGGTTGTTTCCTGAGATTAAGAGTCTCTTATGGTTTGTCTCCCTCTCTGGTTTTGTCCCATTTCATTTTTCCCTCCCTTTCCCTATGATCCTGTCTTGTTTCTCAAATTCCTCATATCAGTGAGATCATATACTTGTCTTTCTCTGATTGACTTATTTCACTTAGCATAATACCCTCTAGTTCCATCCACGTCGTTGCAAATGGCAAGATTTCATTTTTGACGGCTGCATAATATTCCATTATATATTCATACCACCTCTTCTTTATCCATTCATCTGTTGATGGACATCTAGGCTCTTTCCACAGTTTGGCCATTGTGGCCACTGCTGCTATAAACATTGGGGTGCAGGTGCCCCTTCGGATCACTACCTTTCTGTCTTTGTGGTAAATACCCAGTAGTGCAATTGCTGGGTCATAGGATAGCTCTATTTTCATCTTTTTGAGGAACCTCCATACTGTTTTCCAGAGTGGCTGCACCAGCTTGCATTCCCTCCAATAGTGTAGGAGGGTTCCCCTTTCTCCACATCCTTGCCAACATCTATCATTTCCTGACTTGTTAATTTTAGCCATTCTGACTGGTGTGAGGTGGTATCTCACTGAGGTTTTGATTTGGATTTCCCTGGTGCCAAGTGATGTTGAACACTTTTTCCTGTGTCTGTTGGCCATTTGGATGTCTTCTTTGCAGAAGTGTCTGTTCATGTCTTCTGCCCATTTCTTGATTGGATTTGTTGTTCTTTGGGTGTTGAGTTTGATAAGTTCTTTATAGATTTTGGATACTAGCCTTTTATCTGATATGTTGTTTGCAAATATCTTCTCCCATTCTGTCGGTTGTCTTTTGGTTTTGTTGACTATTTCCTTTGCTTTGCAAAAGATTTTTATCTTGATGAAGTCCCAATAGTTCATTTTTGCCTTTGTTTCCCTTGCCTTTGGAGATGTGTCTAGCAAGAAGTTGCTGAGGCCAAGATCACAGAGGTTGTTGCCTGTGTTCTCCTCTAGGATCTTGAAGGATTACTGTCACATTTAGGTCTTTCATCCATTTCGAGTCTATTTTCGTGCATGGTGTAAGGAAATGGTCCAGTTTCATTCTTCTGCATGTGGCTGTCCAATTTTCCCTATACCATTTGTTGAAGAGACTGTCTTTTTTCCACTGGACATTCTTTCCTGCTTTGCCGAAGATCAGTTGACCATAGATTTGAGGGTCCACTTCAGGGCTCTCTATTCTGTTCCATTGATCTATGTGTCTGTTTTTGTGCCAGTACCCAAGTATATGACTTTTAAAGGTAGAGATAACATCTGTTGATCTCTGTCAACCCCAAAAGTATGTTGAACATACACTATTGGGTTCTGCCAATAATTTATGCTCAATAAGTACTCCTTGAACAAATTTAATATCTCTAAGGTCACTGAGAAATTTATCTTTCTTGAGATGCAGCACAAGAAAAATCGTATTTTCTATTCCACTAGTAGAGAAAATTGAGAGTTAAATTATAAAGGAAAGAAAATGACTAAGAGTGGTAATTTCTGTGAGTCATGAGCTATTTAAAAAGGGAATTTTTATTCCCTTTTTAAATGAAGAGGCTGAAGTAAGGTGGCTCCTTCTGGATTATTTTTATAGCTAATAAATTACAGAAAATGTGGCCACTTCAAATGTTGAATTTCAAAGAACACTCCAAAATATATGTTAAATAATGGTGCCTCAGAAAACCAGTTAGTATTTTAAACACAGTAGTCTTAGATAAATATTATTCTGTTTGGTGGAAATGATTAGATAGATATAGATATAGTGACAGACATAGATGTATCCTTAAAGTTTTTCAAACCACAAGTGGTGAAGTATTTGTATCAGGGGCAGGAGAGTTGACAGTCACCTCTAGGAAGCATTGACATTGTATATTGAATTTGTTAGGACTCTTCCTGCTATAAGGAACAGAAAGCCAACTGAAATGGCTGCAAGCAAAAAAAAAGAGAATTCATGACTCACATAACTGTATTAGTCCATTTGGATTGCATAACAGAGTATCATAGTCTGGGTACTTAAACAATAGAAATTTATTTTCTCACAGTTCTGGAGACTGGAAGACCAGGATCAAAGTGCTAGCAGAGTTAGTGTCTGGTGAGAGCTCTCTTCCTGGCTTGCAGACAGCAGCCCTTTGGCTCTGTTCTCTCATGGTGAAGACAGAGAGCTCTGGTGTCTCTTCCTTTCTTACAAGGGCACTAGAACTATTAGATTAGGGTCCTACCTTATTTACCTCCCTATGGGCCCTCTCTCCAATTACAGTTGTATCGGGGGTTAGGGCTTCAAAATATAAATTGGTGTGTGTGCTGGGGAGTAGGGGGGAAGGTAGGAACATTCAGTCCACACCACCGACTGTTGGAACTTGACTTCTGAGAGGCCACTATCTTGGTTGTGTGTGTACCTCCATGGCCACTCCTTTTTGATCTCCTTTGCTAGATCATCCTGAATTTCCCAATATCTACATATTGGAAGATCCCAGAGTTTAGATCTTGAGTCTATTCTCATTCATCAAATGATTTCATGCCCTCCCATAGTTTTCAATAGCATTTCATCTGCCCTTAGCTCCCCAGAATTATATCCAAACTGCCCATATGACATGTCTATTCAGATGTTTCATGGATATTGTAAAGGTGACACGCTGTCTGGTATCACTTTAATTCATGAAAACTAAACTCAAATAAGCCCTTAGTGCTCTTGGCCATCATATTATCTTCTATGATAACTCCTGCTTTTTACTCTTCTGGATGACTATTTCACGTCTCTCTTCAAACCTTCACCACTTCTTCTATCCTGTCTCTTACCCAATACTCCTAATTCCTATTTTACTGAGAAATTAGAAATCACAGAGAACTTTCACAATCTTGCACCACCATTACAATCCACCTAGTGATACCCCTGCCATTTACTCTGCCTTCTTTTCTGGTTCTGTGGATGAAGCCTCCATGCTGCTTTCCAAGGCCAATCATTTTATACTAGTGTTCCATCACTGCTATAGCAGATTCACACAAACTTTATTAGTTCATAGATCTGTAGGTGGCTTGGCTAGGTACTCAGTTTGGAGTCTCAAAAGCTGAAAACAAGGTGTCAGCAGGGCTGTGTTTCTTTCTTGAGGTTATAGGGAAGAATTCATTTCAGGTTGTTCATTCAGGTTGTTGGCAGTGCCTTGCAGCTGTAGAGCTAAGGTGATTGCTCCCTTGCTGCTATCCACTGGAGACAGCCCTTAGCTCTCTCTGGTCCTTGCACATGGGTCCTACAACTGAGAACCAGTAGTAGTGTGTTGAATACTTCTGATACTTGGAACTTCTCTAACTTCTGCTGCTGCATCTTCCTTCTGCTTCCAGCCAGAGAAAGTTCTCTGCTTTTAAGGGCTCATGTGATTAGATTGAGCACACCAGATAATTTAAGACAATCTCCTTCTTTGAAGATCCATCACCTCCATTATATCTGCAAAGTCCCTTTTGTCATGTAATATAATATATTCACAGTTGTCAGAGATTGGGCACCTTGGGGGGCAATTGTCTACCACAGACTCCATGTGCTCCATCTATTCCCCCTTCTCTCTTCTGCATCACTAATTATTCTTCTCAACTGGATCTTTCCTATCATTGCATACAAAATACTGATATTTCTCCCATGTTAAAAAGACCTCCTTGACTCCACTCTCCCTTCCAGTTACTACCCCATTTCTCTGCTTTCTGTGGGGAAAAACACCTTGAAAGAATTGTCTATACTGTCTGCCCCCACTTTTCTCTTTACATTCTCTCTTGACCTTTCACCTTTTCTACTGTACTGAACCTGATTTTGTCGAGGGTACAAATGATTACACATTCTAAATTCAAGGGTCAATTTTCAATCTTCATCTAACTTTCATTTTACAAAGCTGATCATTGAAAATTTCATTTGTCTTCCAAGGTATCACCCTTTTGGGGTTTTTTTCTTACCTCTTGGAGGTTCCTTCCCGGTCTCCTCCACTGATTCTTTCTCATATTCCTGACTACTTAATCTTGGACTGCCTGGGGCTTTTCCACCTGTACTCATTGCCATGGTAATTTCATCCAGTCTCCTGGCTTTAAATACCTTGAATATACAATGACTTCCTAATTTATATCTATATCCCAGAACTGTCCCCTGAACTCCAGGCCTATATATTTAACCATCTACTCCACATCTCTTACTCAATGTATCCTATGTAATCTTTTACTTTATTGTTATGATCTGTCTCCTCTCAGAAAAATCTAAGTTTCATGAGGGTAAGGGCCTTTGTGTTTGTTTGTGTTCACTGCTTCCTCTCCAGCACTTAAAACAGTGCCTGCACAGAGTACATAATCAATAAATATTTGTTGCTGTTGAATGAAAGCCCAGGACTACTTTTTATTTCAGCTCAAAACCAGGTTCTTCTTCCAGTTACCCCCTATCAGTAAGTGGCAACTCTATTCTAGTTTGCTCAAGAGAGGATCCTAGGAATTATTCTTGATCCCTCTCTTTCACTCACACCCCACATCTTGAAATCCTGCTAATTCTACCTGGTACACACACGCGCACATGCGCAGATGCACGCACACGTGCACACACGTACACCCTTCCAGAATCTGGCCCCCTTCACCTTTCCCACCTTCACCCAAGTTCAAATCATCATTGCAATGGCCTCATTATTGGTCTCCCTACTTCTACCCTTGCTCCTCTAGAATCTGTTTTCCACACAGAAGAGAGAGGAAATCCCTTTAGAATTTATGTTGATCATGGGCACCCCCTAGTTCAAAGCACTCTGATAGGTTTTCCATCTTAGAATAGAGTCTAAATACTTTAAGTGGCCTGTAAGATACTACCTGATCTTGCCCCAGACATATCTCCCTAAAACTATTTCTTCCTTTTGCTCATTCTCTTCCAGCCACTCTATTTCCCTTATTCTTTGAACATGGCCAAACATTCACCTGTCTTAGGACTTTACACAGCTTTCTTTGCCTGGAATGCAGAGACACAGACGACCTGCTTCTTCATTTCATTCAGGCCTCTGCTCCAAGTTGCTTAGTGCTTCCGTTTATCATTATACCTAAAACAGCAAATGCATATGCACACACACACACGATTTTTTACCCTTACTTTCCTTTCTTTCAAAGCCTTATTACCAACAGATATTATATATTTACTTATTTTTATTGCCTGTCTTCACCCTTCCCCCAGATGTAAAGTACATGAAGGCAGATACTATCTGTTTTGTTCGTTGCTCTATCTTTAACATCAAAGATGAACCCTAACAACTACAGGCTTGTTTAACCCTACCACATTGGCTCATAGAGAGATAGAAAAACCTCATTTCTCAAATAATCAGTATGAATATTTGCAAAAGGACTCTGGTCTTTCTTGAGTGATGTGCCTACCCCTAAAACATTTTCTGTGTCTAGAGCAATGAAGAAATCTAATTGGCCAGTCTGGATCACATGACCCTCATAGTTCTGTTATGGGGTGGGATTTGGAGGGGGCGGTGGTATGGAAGGGGGCCGGGGAAGGCTATGCAATCCACAGGGAAAGGAAAGTTTCCAAAAGAAAAAAAAAAAAAAGGTTCTATTAGCAGAATGGGACGGGGAAGAAGGGAGAGAATATGGGGGAGGCAGAAATAACAGATGGCCACCACTGAGATTTTCCAGAGTAGGACGAGAAATACAGGGATAAGCTGGGGCCCCTGGTAGAGGAAGTATCTTTAAATAACTGTACCTTCACATACTTTGGGTGAGGACTTGCTGAAACCCCAGGCACGGCTCTATGGAATCAGCACGCCCTGCTTCTTGAATGACTCCTTGTGGGGAGTTGCAGGAAGGATCTCCCTAGCATGAATAATCCTGAAGCTTCACCACAGAAGCTGGGGGAAAGATAGAAAATCAGGGATCAGCAGCATAAACAGGATTTCTGCTTTTCACTGCACATAATATTGCTCACCAGCTCATTTGCAGAACTCTGCCTCCATGACTATAAAGATTAACTGACAGCTCATTTTTAGGTAAGGTTGACAAAGAGTTAGTTTTGAAATAAGCAACAGCTGTGAAGTGGGCATATGTACATAGACTCACATTTGGAAAAAATACATATAAATCTTGCCACTATTATTAGCTCAAGGCTTTTGTCTAGCTTTTGTTTTTGTTTTTGATATACCCAACCACAAGGCATTTTAAATTTTTAAAATTTCTTCCCGAATGTAGAAAATGTTTCATGGGTTCTCCTGAGAGTGGGGTGCCCAGGCTGACCACAGGCACACACACATTCTTCCCATAGTACAGTACTTTAAAATTAATAGCACATGCAGAGGAAAAACTAAACCCTTTGACGTCACTCTTGAAATGAGGAAACATAAACAGAAAAGGCTCCACTCCAGTAAGCTGCCAGAGTTGAAGCCGATTGGTCTCTGCTTTTCCTTGCCTGTGGCAACTGACAGCACCTCCCAGCCTAGCAGGCCGGCGGCCTGCGTGCTCCCCCAGCCAGTCGGGGGGTCTGGGCACTGCAGCAGGCTCGGCTCTGTCCCAGCGCTTGCCTGGGAGAAAAGTCGTGTACTCACCCAGAGAGAATCTCTCTTTCTACCTTCTTTCTCTCTCGATTTCTCTGTGTGCTTTTGTGTTTCTTTCTTTTTTTTTTTTTTTTTTTCTTGTTTTTACTTAATTATATTCCTAATCCTGGATGAAGTTGCTGGATTCTGCAGCACAAGTCTTCATGAACAAGCAGCACCGCTCAGAGATTTCACGGCATTCAAAGGTCACAGAACTGCCACTATGGTTAAATGTCTTGTTTAATGGTTGAGGTAGGTACAACAAATTTAAGCGGCAAGCTCATTTTTCTTGAGAGAACAGAATCACAGAGAGATGGCAGGAGTTTTATTTAAAATGAACCTGTACATATATATATATATATATTTCTGGTCTGTGATTGTTACTACAGCAACCAGCTTTTGAATTTCCTTCCTTTTTCTAGGCGAACTGACTAAACATTATCACTTACCCTGAATTAACCATTTCATTCCAACCAGCCTAATGAGAGACTCCGGGATTTTTACTGCACTTTGAGCCCCCATGGAGGAGGGCTCCTTTTTCCTTCTTTTTCAATGAACGCAGTATTTCTTCTTCAACATAAATCTTAGAGTTGGGTCGTTTTTCTTTTTGGTGGAGACAGAACAGGAAAATATTGGTACAGAGATTGGTGAGGGTTGCAGGACAGGGAAAAAGAAAATCAGGGTTTTTTTTTCCTTGAGTTTGTCATGTTGGTTGATAGCAGACTTCAAGATGAAGAAATTAGTAGGAAGAGAGGAGTAAGTTGATAATCAGGCTGAAGGTAGAAAAACCTACAGAAGGTATGTCAGAAAAATGAATTCTTGAGGAAAATGCACTTTATCACCTTGTTGCATTAAAAAAAAATATTCTGGACTTGGAAGTCGGCAGAGAAGGTACAGGCACTGAGTTAGATGACCAGTGGTTAAGATCTTATTATTTATAAAGGAAACTAAAAAGTTCTTTATTAACACTGTGAATTTGCTAATTATCCTTTCCTACAAGAGTGGAAAGCAGAGTGAGATATTTAATTAGGGACCTTAGTGATTGAGCTGGGGATCTAATTAATCATCTGTAGATTCCGTTCTTCATGTGCTTTAGCCAGAGTGACTGTTTGAGTAAATCTCTTTGCACCAGAAGTCAGTCATATACAGTAAACACACTAAATGCTGCAGGAAGCAGGGCAAATAACACAGAGCTCATGTTGTTTTCAGTGACACATTATTATTATGCGTTGAGGGGGATCCCTGCTAAAAATCATTTCTGTCCAAAGAGTCCATTTCTGTAAAAGCAATTCCAGTAACATATGGTTAACGTGGATTTCCTTATTACCCTTCTCAAAGTTATGCAATAGCAAGACAGGATTATTTGAAACCATGACTCTGTTTCCAAAATTTCTTACTTGATTTTTTTTTTTTAAGATTTCTATTCTCCACCTCGAGAAACAGAAATTTTAAAAACTGGGTCATGTTGGAAATATTAAGCAAGGTATCAAAGACATAGTGCATTTCAAAGGGTTAACAAAATTAACTGCCTAAGACTGCCTAAGACTCGAATGTACTAACTTAACTGCGTAAGACTCTAATGTACCAAGTTAAGAACTGCAAAAATATTAGCTCCGAAATGCAGAGGATGTGCTGTGAATGGACAATTGCTTTTCTGCAGCGCCTAGTGGGAAAACAAGGACTTTGTGTGTTGCAAATTCAGCTCCTCCATTTCCTCTGCTTTATCTTGTATCACCGGCTGGGGAAACAAAGATGGGTGTCAGTAGTTGCGTCTTGATTGACATTTTCTCTAATAAAGTGAAGTTGCTTTTTGTCTCAAGTAGAAGCCCAAAGTTAACTAGTTGCAACTCCAAAGACTGTATCCTCTTTGTAGGGATTTTTATCTGGCCCTATAAGCTGTCCAATTTCAGACTGTACTGACTCAGTGGAACAACAGCAGACAAAAATCAGGGGTGACTGTATGTCAGCAAATTAGCTGGCAGAAACCCTTTTTTGAATCAAGTTACTTAGGGTAAGGGTGGAAAAATCCAAGATGTGTCAGGAACAGACATCAACTTAGGGAAACTCACAGTACATCTTTTGGTGCTTTACACGGTATTCAGCACAAAACTATTTATTGTCAGTTCTCAATAAATACCTAGTTAAAATGTTTGCTGAGCACTTACTACCCTTCATATATTGTAAATTATTTAAATGATTTTGAAGTATGGCATTTTCGACTGTCTTTGAAAAATGTTTTTGGTATTAGTCCAGCCTAAAATATAATCTGGAAATCAACACATCAATAGTACAGAGGAGGGCATTCTAAACGTTGACTTGTGTTATTTTCAGCCAAAGGACGTCCTACTTCAAACAGATGCAAAAGTAAAATGACCAAATTTCCTCAAAGTGGGAATGTACCACTTTGAAAATGCATCTGCCTAGTAATTAATCTTCCAAAGTCTAATTTGTTATTAGCTAGGCTCAAATCACGGGGGAAGCTGCTTGTCAATTCACAGAACACAGTGTTGGAAGGAATTTTTTAAGCGCTAGACTAATCTCAAGCAAGATGAAGAGGGCTTCATTATATTAAAAAGACTTCTCAAAATTGATAATTAGGATAGACTTCAGAACATCTAAATGTAAAAGCTAACAGGTAGTCTAAGTGGTTCAACTCACAGTTGAACTTTTGGGGGACAACTTATTAGGGAAAATAGGTAATTTACTGGGACCCTCGATGTACAGAATGTTATTCAAAAAATTCACCATCCTATGGTAGACACACATGGGCTACTTTGCACATGTATCCCAAAAGTAGCCTACAGAAAAGTAGGAATCTCTCCTCTAGGAGGTACGTCTGGCTGAAGAAGAAGGGATTTGGCATTTGGACATGCAATGAGGCCCTCTCTAACAGTGCCTCCTCATGGTGGCATTTGCATTTCTCTTAACGGTGTGCCTTGGGGAGCACTTTCATCATTCACATGGGAGCAGCCTTGTGATCAGTACCATTGGCTTCTAGGAGCATCCTGGGTGGCTTTGTGGACATGCTAACTTTGATGCGTGAGATGATGCATACTTGGTGTATTAGCAATTTTTAAAGTGATTGATATGGAAATTTAGAGGAGAAAAGGGATAAAGGGATGAAGAAACCCAAATTGACTGAATATCTACTATATACAAGCATTGTTAGAGATTTGAATGCAGAGAGTGAAGTGTGTCGAAGTTCTAGTGTATAACCAAGATATTTATAATTTCCAAAGAATCACTTCTGTATTTAAATGATTTCATTTGTACTTAGAAAGTGACTGCATGGAGCACACTAAAACAAACAAACAAACAAACAAAAAAACAAAACAAAAAAACACACAAAGAACAAAAACCAAAAAACAGCAGGCAGAGACAGGGGCCCAGGGTGGGCATCCTCATTCAGGCTTTAAATAGCTGGGTAACTCTGAGCAACTTGCTTACTCTTGACCTCAGTTTCATTATTTATAAAGGAAACTGGTTGTATTGTGTTTCTAACAGTCTTTTTTAGATGAAACATTTTATAGTATTCTTAATTTGGAGTTTTAAAAATAATTCCATTTATATATAAATGTGAAAACGTCAAACCTTTAATCAAAAAACGTCACTGTGTGTTTTCAACATGTCAAGTGAACAAATACAAAGATAGATAAACAATGATTCCCACCTTTGGGAAATTTATATTCTGGTTGAACACATAAAGGAATAGTGGAGTCTGTGCAGAAGAATGAAGGAACAGAGGAAAGTTTGGAGGGAGGTGGTGATGAAGACAAGTGAAACAGTAGAGATGACTTTATGCAAATTGGAATTTAAGAAGAAAACTAAATTTTCTATCTATGTATTTATTTCTATTATTTTGCTCTTTAATATGATCAATTGAAGGCATTGCATTCTTCTGAAATATATTAGTAATGGTGGTCTTAAAAAATATATAACATTAAAGACAGCCAAAGTTTTCCCCATTGGTTGAATTAAGTTACTGAACAGGATGGAGATGGTGAATTAAGTCAGTAAACTAAATCAGTGGTGATGATGGGGCCTTCTGTATCATCGTTTGAACTTGGAACCCCAAGGAGTCATAGAAAGCAGGAGTCCTTCAAGAACTTTAACAACAGCCCCAGATGCCAGCATCCATTTGGTACAAGCGGGGAATGGTCACAAGCTGCCGTGGGCTTGAGTATTGATGCAATGTGGTGGTGTTCTGGGAAATGCCCTCGGTGTTAAGAAACCTTACATGGTGGGTCGGAACTTCCAGAGATAACCCATGTGAGTTAGGGCACATTTCTTAAACTTTGGGGGCCTCAGTTTCCTCATCTTTAAATGAGGCCACTGGAATATTTCCAGAATGCCTTTTTCCTTCCCAAATCTGACAAGATTAGTATTGACTTCTTAGCATTCATTTGTTTTTATTCTTCCACCTCTCCCATCCTTTTTTTTTTTTTAAGATTTTTTAAATTTATTTTTATTTTTGACAGAGAGAGAGACAGCAAGAGAGGGAACACAAGCAGGGGGAGTGGGAGAGGAAGAAGCAGGCTCCCCACTGAGCAGGGAGCCCGACTCGGGGCTCGATCCCAGGACCCTGGGATCATAACCTGACTCGAAGGCAGACACTTAGCCGACTGAGCCACCCAGACACCCCTCCCATCCTTTATTTCTACCACTTCCCTTTATTTTGCCTTTGCTCAGTTTCCCAAATTTATATAATTTCACCTCCAAAATACTCTCATTGGCAAAGAAAAACAAAGGCCAAACAAAGCCCTGGGTTTTGGAGAATTTCTCCTCAGGAAGACTATTGCTCCCCAGGGAAGGTCACCTAGCCTTGCCCCGTTTCTCTAGTGTGAGGCTGTAGTGCTCCTTCATACAGTAAAGGGACATGCTCTGTGTTCATTGTAGCTGGGGACTTTAACGTTACATGACAAGTGTCTTTCTCCTGAGTGCCAGTCACTATCCTGGATTTTCTATATTATTTAGTTTAATATCTCCTTAACCCAATTCTGGTTTCCTTAGAGTAACTGAAAACATGTTGATAATTCAATTGGAGGAATCTTCAGATGAAAAACATTTTTTTGGTGAATCGGTTGTTCAATGAGTACCTGCTCTGAGACCTTTGCCCTGATGGTCCAGGGTCACTATCTCATCCCAGTGGTGGGATTTGATGCAATTCAGTTCCCCTAATCCAGACACACTGGTGAGATCCTGCTTGGGTCAGAACATTCCTCCTGGCATCTCCTCTGGGTGACAGTTTACAGTTAACAGCTCAAGCATGGAGAACAGGGAGCAGGGTTTGTAGTTTTCAGATAAACCTAAAAATAACTCAAAACTAAACACCCAGAGACTGATTAAGCAATATACAAGTTTTAATATACTACTGTATAAATACCACCAACATTTTGAAAATCTAAATCCTTTCATGGCTGCTTTATACATTTATTTGCATGTAGTATAGAAGTAGGAAAATAATAGCCTTAGCCAATATGCCAATAAAGAAAGTTTATGTCATACATTTAACCCCCCTCCCTTCCTTGTCTCCTCCCTTTCTTACAGTTGTAAGGAGAAGATGGAAAAAAATTAAGATTGGTAATGAGATGTTGATGGAGTTTCCTTTAGTAAAATGTGGAGTAATGTTTGTTTTAGTTTTTCCTTTCCTGTGGTTGGTAAATTCACATAAGATTTTTTATAAAATTCCTGCTCAGATTGTTTTCTTATTAAGACCTTTTGTGTTTTACATTATCATAATTAACATATAAGTAAGAAATGCATAAAATATCCTTTCAATACAATGAAAATTATCATTACCTGCCCACTGCTTCAGACATACGAAATAAAGATTCTGTTCAAAAAAGGAGTTTATACACGACTTAAGTATACTGAAGGATATTTAAGAGTTCTGAGCTCTAAGAATATGCCTCTCTTCTGGGGTGGGAGATCAGTCTAGGGCCAGTCTGGGGTTAGGGCTTTTTCCCTGGATCCTGGGGTAGACATAAGGATTGGTTAACATATGCCTGATTTTGTCAGAATTTGGTATCAAAAGATATCAAATGGTCAATGACTTACATATTCGTTGACCCTAGTAAATCTTAGTTCACGAACATATCAAATTATATTTATTTTTATACTCTTTGTAATATAAAAAAAAATCAGAAGCTTCCTGCACCCAATTGTAGGTGAGTTGATGAATATATTACTTTAAATCTATGCAATAGAAAACCATATAGTTATGTATGTAAAAGAATGTGCTAGATTGGCACACACAAATCTGGAATGATTTTTAAGATGTATCAAGTAAAGAAAAAGGCTACATTAATATTTCCACACTATATGTACACATTCATACACACTGACAGAAAATTTCTGGAAATTCAAATAAAAATCTTAATGGACAGCTTTAGGAGAACTTGGAGTAGGGGATGGGAGCAAGACTTACTTTTCACGCATATACTTTAGAATTGTTCAGCTTTTCTCCCCATAAGTTTATTACATTTACAACGGGGGAAATGGCAGATATTTATTTATTATTGTGTGATATTTGAAGTTGAGAAAAAATAGAAAGTAAAAGAAGAGTTCTGTTTTGTTTTTAAATTGCTTCATTAACTTCTTCCTTCAATCCTGTTGAGTTCTTCCTATGTGCCTTTGACATGGTGAGGGAGCACAATATGACCAGCATGTAGCCATCCTGAAGTGAGGAGACAGACAGGCCGTCACTCCTGCTTGAGTAACTTTGGGCCAGTCATCACTCTGAGCACCGTTTCCTCATGGACAAAACAAGGGGCTTAGTAAAGGTCAAAGTTCCTTCTAGCTTACACACGAGTCTAATAAAATTTTTTGGCCTGTTGCGCATCCAACTATTTGAGATTTTTCTCCACCAACTGAATATACATATTTTATTGTACGTATTTTATTGGTTTGAACATTTTACCTAAATTTTCTGTTTTAGAATTGGTCAGTTTGGTTTGGATTTTTGAATTAATTAAACACACAAAATTTATATTCATCCAAATGTGTTTAGGGAAACCACACATCATTGACAGACCTTTAAAATTAAAATCTACTATGATATCATTTATTCACAAAACAGTAGAAAACACTATTTGTATTAAGATGTGTCGTTTGAAATGATCACTAAACTTTGTCATTTGGGTTCAAAAAAAGCACAGCAGTATTTGTAGACATTTTGGTCTTTTTTGATTTTTTGAAAGTGGAACAAAGCATAGAACACAGTTCCTAGCATAGTGACTGGTACCTCAAGGAAGATTAATATTGTAAATGAATAAATAAAATATTGAATAAACACCCCACTATGCTTATCTTTCAAAAAAAAAAAAGATGTGTCGTTTGTGGGTAATACAAGCAACTAAAGCTTCAGTTTGAATATGATTTATATATTTTTTGGTTTTCCAGGAGGGAAAAAAAGACTTTCATTTCCCTTTCTCATTATGCCACTTGCCAGCTGGGTCCAGTCAGATGAAAGAACTCAGTCATTCACAAAAGTGTAGAAGCATTCTCATAAAAGGAGATGATGCAGTAATACAAAGGTCTAAAGAATGCCTTGATTTAGAAAAGGTCATTAAATTTAAGAAAAAAGTTGTTTTCCATGTAGTAGAAATATAGCATATTTCTGTGTCTTTAAGACTAGTGTTCTCGCTTTTTCAACTAAATGAAAACAGTTTCAATTTGGTTTTTAATTTGATGGGGAAAATTAAGTATTAGTCATTTTAGTTATTCAGTACTCTTTATTTTATATTTGTCTAGACTTTACTATTATGTTTGGAGTAAAGAATAATCTTTAAGTAAAAATAAAATGAAAGGGATAAACGTAAAACAGATAGGAATTTGTGTGATAGCAGTTTTTGAATGACCAGAACCAACATTCTAAACTCTTCTCCATAAATCTGTTTTAATTATTAAAAAATCATTAATCACTTAAAATAATTCATTTTAAAATTAAAATAAAATAATTGAGAAATATTGTCCTCTTTTTTATTAATATATTACCCCCAAGTGCCTATACATGAGTGCATGAGAGAGAGATTGAAAGCAAGGACCTTCTCAAACTTGAAGACAAATGTATATAAAAGCTTTTCATGTGGTTATTCATGTCAAGAAGACAGTGAGTTGGAGAATATACCCTTTAAAATGTCTCCTTTAATGTAATTCTTTAAAAAAAGAAATAAATGCATTTATTAAATTCAGTGGTGATAATTATAATTTTTTAAAAATCCAGTTTGTATATTTTATGTGGTTGAAGAGAAGGGAAAGCAGGAAGAAAAAAAATGAAGTTCAAACTTTTTCAAGGGCACTAAACTTGTAACCTAAAGCCCTGAGTTCAAGTTCCAGATGCTAGTCTTCCTGAGACTAATACTTTCAGCAAGTTATTTAGCATTTTTTATTTTTGAGTTTCTGAAATATAAATTTTTTAAAAGATTTATTTATTTATTTATTTGAGAGAGAGCAAGAGCGAGAGGGAGAAGCAGACTCCCTGCTGAGCAAGGAGCCTGGTACAGGACTCCATCCCAGGACCCTGAGATCGTGACCTGAGCTGAAGGCAGACGCTTAACCAACGGAGCTACCCAGGCACCCCTGAATTGTAAATTTAAAGTGAAGTAACTTTAGGTTCTAAAATCTCTAGGATTTACTTACTGTGCAGATGGATTGGCTTTTATATGTAATTAGTCACTCAGTTCATAGCACAAATGTCAAGTCACTTCATTCTTGAAACATTCCTGTTAGGAAAAGATTAGTTATGCCCATTTTAATGGCAAGGAAATTGAGGTTCACAAAAGTTAGAGCTAATAGAGTTGGTAGCTTTTTTATGACAATTTTTTATTGTTTTTATATGTTTACAATGCTTTATGTTTGAAATTTATTTTTAATCATTCTAAGCATGAATTGAAAAAAATTATGCGAAACATAAAAATATGTTTCAAATGTTAAAGCCATCTACTTGATATATATTTATTTACAGGATGTTCCAATATATAAAGGAACAATACTATTTCATTTTAAATGGATTCACAATGGATGAATCTGACACTTAAAACTTCAGAAGTTTGGCTGTGAGAGACAGTATAGTGTAATGGTGAATGGTGCAGAATCTAGCGCCATTCACCGTGGTTTGCTTATTAACAATATCATCCCAAGAAAGTTACTTCATCTCTTTGGGCCTCATCGAACTAACTTATAAAATAAAGGAGTTTGGGGTGCCTGGGTGGCTCAGTCATTAAGCGTCTGCCTTCGGCTCAGGTCATGGTCCCAAGGTCCTGGGATCGAGCCCCACATCGGGCTCCCTGCTCAGCGGAGAGCCTGCTTCTCCCTCGCCCTCTGCCTGCTGCTCACCCTGCTTGTGCTCTCTCTCTCTCACTATCTCTCTCTCTGTGTCAAATAAATAAATAAAAAATCTTAAAATAAATAAATAAATAAATAAAATAAAGGAGTTTATAGTAGTTGCCTCATAAGATTGAGAAGATCAAATGAGTTTTACCTGTAAAATGCTTAGAACAGTGTGTGAAAGACAATAAGCGTCCTGTGTGTATGAGTTGGTACCATTTTCTTACAAACTATAAAAATTATTTCATGAAGTTGTAACTATTTCGTGTATAGTGATGTTGGGTTCTTCAAACATTTAAGAGAACTATAGTTTTTAAAATTTTTTTAACTTTCTATATTAAACAACAGTGCATATACAGAAAAATACCCATCATATGAATGTATGTAACGATTCACTTATTACAAGTGAACCTGTGCAACCATGACCCAAGCCAAGAACTGGAACAGTATTACATTTTTGGCACCTCAGGAATCCATCATGCCTCCTCAATTCTTCCATTTGCCATTATAGAGTGAGACTCATTCAGTTGTTGCATATGGCTGTATTTTGTTTATTTTCATTATTCCATAGTGTTTAATTATCTGAATATGCAAGAACTTGTTTGCCCATTATGCTGTGGAAAAACATTTGAGTTGTGTTTAGTTTTTCAATATTATAAAAAAATACTGGCCTGAGTATTCTTGTACTCATCTTTGGTGCACATGTACATGGATTTCTATTGAACGTATACTTAGGAATACGTTGCCAGCCAACAGAGAATGTTAATGTTCAACCTTAGTAGAAAATTCAAAAATTGCTCAAAGTGGTTCAAATAATTTCCATTCCCACCAACCATGTATGATAGATCACTTCCTCACTAACCTTACTTATTAGCATTTAGTAGGTGTGTAACGATAGCTTATCATGGTTTTAATTTGCATTTTCCTGATTATTAACTAATTGGAGCACTTTATCACTTGTATATTGGTCAGATTTGTCAAATTTTTGTCAAATTTTTAAGCAAGTCATTTTTATATTAATTTATAAGAATTCTTTATATATTTTAGTACCTTTGATTGCTATATATGTTACAAATATTTTCTCCCATTGGTAAGATCTCCTGTTTTCTTCTTCAAGATTATTTTGGTCATTCTTGGTTCCATATAAATTGTAGAGTTAACTTAAGTTTCCTCCCTACGAAACAAAACACTGTTAAGATATTGATCGGTTTGGGAAGATTGACATCTTTCCTTACTCTTCCAATTTATAAGATAGTATATCCCTCCACTTATTTAGGTCTCTATTAAATTTTCTCAATAATACCTTCTAGCTTTTTTGTGGCCATTTTACACATTTCTTGCTAGATGTTTTGATATTATTCTAAATGTTATCTCTTCAATTTCAACTTTAACTTTTTGTTACTAATACATAGAAAAACAAATTTCTCTGTATCGATTTATCAACAACCTTGCTAAACTCACTTATGAATTCTAATACTTTATTCTGTAGATTGCTTTCATTTTCTAGGTAGGCAATCTTACGATCCCAAAATATTGATGGTTATATATCTTCTTTTTCCGTACTGAACTATGTCTTACTCTACTAGCTAGAATTTTCAGTAAATTGTTGAAGAGGGTAACAGTGGGTAAATTTATTGTTTCAAATCTCAGAAGGAGAGTTTTCAATATTTTTTTACACTTAGTATGATATTCTTTAAAATATTTGGAAGTTCCTTTCTATTCCAGTTTGCAATTTTTATGAACGAATATTTATCGAATGTTTTTCTGATAACTATCATATGATTTTTCTCTATCATTTTATTGTGATGGTGATTGATTTTACAATGCCAAATCAAACTTGAAGTCCTAGAATAGTTGCAATTTGGTTATGATATGTTGTGCTTTTTTCTTCTAAATCCCTCATTACCTTGTTTCTGGACTGTTAATAATTTCAGGATTTTGAAACTGTGTTGATGAAAAAGATTAGCCTAAAATGATCCCTTTTGGTAACAACCTTATCAAGGCTCCACAAACCTCATAAAATTAGAAAAATTATTCTTTTAAAAATGTTTGGGGAGAATTTATATAAATTTGTGTTATTTTTCCTTAAATATTTGTTAAAAATTATAAATAAATCCATCTGGTCCTAGGATATTTTGTGGAGAAGTTTATAGTTCTAGTTTTAATTCCACTAATTTTTATGGGCTATTCAGATTTTCTGCCTTTATTTTCAGTTTTGGTAAGTTGTGTATTTCTAGGTCTTACCTATTTTGTCTAAATTTTGTGACTACATGAAGTTGTTTGTAATACCCTGTTTTAATATTAGTCTTACTTTTTATTCTTGCTATTAATTTATTGTGCTATTCCTGTTTTTTTGTTTTTTCCGTATGCTTTTGTCAAGATCAATTTTATTAGCTATTTCAAGTAAAGAAGTTTTATTTTTTAAATCCTCTTCAATTATGTATATTTGTTGTCTATTTTTAATTTTAGTTCTTTATTATTTCCTTCTTTCTCCTTTCTTTAGGCTTATTTGATGAGTTCTTTTTTCTATTTTCTCAAATGGGTTTGTTGTTGTTGTTGTTGTTTTGCTCATTTACTTTTCAGTCTTTCTTCTTTTTGAATATATACATTTAAAGCAATAGATTTTCCTCTAACAGTTTGAGCTGCATCTTAAAATTTAGTGTTTCCATCATGAGTTAGTCCAAAATAATTTCATTTGAAATTTCTTTTTGGACCCACAGATTATTTAAAAATGCATTTATTAATTTTCAAAGATATTGGGATATCCCATTTATCTTTTTGTCATTTTTCTTAGTGTAAATCTACTGTGACCATAGATCATATTGTGTATGATTTAGGTCTTTGAAATTTGTTGCAGCTTGTATGTGTGACACAACACATGGTCAACTTTTGTAAATATTTCACATGCATGTTTCACATTCATGTAAATATTTCACATGAATGTTTATTCTGTGGTTGTTAGGTACAGTGCTTTATATATGTCAGTTAGAAAATTTGGTAATCATGTTATTCAGATCTTTCACATCTTTATTGATTTTTTTCTGCCTCTAATTACTGAAAGAGGTATCTTAACAACTCCAGATAATTGTGGATTTGTCTAGTTTTCCTTTTAGTTCTGCCATCTTTTATTTTATATACTATGTTAACAATGTGAAATTGCCATTTTTATGGATCAAAATAGTTGAATATCAGCATTTTTATATAAATTAAACTAATATTTTAAAGGTGTGCTGTTTTCATACCTTCACAGTGGGATGATAATTGGTTCTTGGGAAGCAAAATATCCTTACATATCACAATGGTTTATACCCCTCCAAAGAGACTCACTACACAGATACACAGTGTATATGGTATTAAAATTTCTTGAGGCAAGGTGATTAGGGGAAGGAGAAGCTAAAAAGACTCCTTAAGGGGATAGGATGATAATGGAAAGAGGTTGAGAAATACTTCAGTTAGACAAATTATATCTTCCTGGTGAAATGAAACTTTTCACATAATAAAACATCCCTTTTTTTTCTCCATCAACGCTTTTTGTGTGGCTTATTTTTCATTCTTTTAGTTTTTAATTTTCTGTATGTTTATGTTTTAAATTTGTCTCTTTACAGTGGATATAAATATTGTTTTATCACTCAGTCTGATTATATTTGTCTTTTCAGAGGTACTTTAGCCCGTTTATATTTAATGTAATAGTGATATATTTGAGTTTAAGTGCTGACTTACTATCTATATTCCATTTGTTTTTCCTGTTTTATATTTCTTTTTATATCTTCACTAGCCATCTTTTGGGTTGAGTATATTTGTCATTGCATTGCTCCTTTCCCATTAGCTTGTTATTTTTATATTCTTTCACAATGTTTTACTGGTTACTAATGAGGTTACAGAATGCATCTTTGACCTAATCAAAGTATAGTGCAAATTAGTATGTTTATCACTGTACAGGAAATTTGAGAAACTTAGAATGAATGCCTTAACTATTTTTATACCTCTCTTGAATTATATGCTGTTTTAAAGTATTTAATTTTTATAATTTAAGTCCCACCATAATTATCATTATTATATTTTTATACAGTCATATATACTCTTCATTATTTCCTGCATCTCTGAGATTACATATAGGATTTCTTTTCATCTAGTGATAATTTGGTTTAGGTTTTCTTTGTCTGAAATGACTATTTTGCCCTTTTTAAATGTGCATGTTTCCTGGGAACAAAATTTTAGATTGGTAGTTTTCTTTCCCTACTTCAAGACAGTATTATATTGCTTTATAACTTTCTCTGTTTCTGTTAATGTCAGAAAACAGTATTTAAAAGCAATCTCTCCTTTTTACAAAAATTTTCTTGAAGATTTGTAATTCTTTATACCTTCAATTTCCAGGAGTATTACCATTATTGCTTAGTTGTGGTTCTCTTTGCATTTATTCCTATGAGGATTTATATGATTTCTTAAGTGTGCATCTTGATATCTTTCAACAATTTTGGAAAATTACCATTAATTTTTTTTTTTAATATTGCTTCTGCCCCATTCTCTCACACTATTCTTAATGGGACTCCAATTACATATATGCTTATCTTTGAATACTTCTACCCCCATTGTTTACCTTTGGTCTCTTTGTTCTTCATTTTGGACATTTTCTTTTGACCAGTATACTGTTTTCCTAATTCTTTCTTCAGGTGTATCCAACTCTCAATTAATCCATTAAATGAACTGACAACTTCTGTTATGACATTTTTCAGTTCTAGAATTTCTAGCATTCTTTTTGTAATTTCTAGATCTCTTTCAAACTTCTTAGTCTTGCCTTTCATACCCTTGAATATATTACACATACTATTTTAAAGTCTTTGTAGCTGCTTTACTTATATATTTTGAGTGTCTATATCTATTATCTGCTAGTGCTCCTGGTTGGATCAAATTGTCTTGCCTTTTATATGGCTGGTTCTTTTTGGTGGAGTACTGGACACTGTATATAAAAAATATAGGGATAACTTGAGGCCTGGTGTGATGTTATCTTTCTCCAGATAAGATTTACATTTGCTTCTGTCCTGTTACCAGTGTCAGTAATAAACTTGATTGTCTTAATCTCATTTTGTGTTGAATGAATATATATGATGTGCTTGAAAGAGTGGCTGGCACAAAATAAGTACTGTGCAACTTTTTTTTTTTTTTTTACTGTTCATTGTTTTCTTTAATGACCATGAAAAGAGGGAATGGGAAGAAAGTATTAAGGATAATTTACATGGCATTATATGCATCAGAAGTAAATTCTCATTTTTAAAAATTTTATTGTTTTTTTCTCTTACATTTGAAATAAATTTAAAAATGAGAAGTTGTATTCATCAAAGTCATGATGATAAAAATTAGCATGTGTTCACCCGCCATATTTCACTATGGCCATTATAACCATTATGCAAAAGTTAAAAAGAAAAAACAAGAATTATAATTTCAACAGTGTAATCACCTTATTATATAATTATTATTTGCCAGGAGCACTTTGACAAACACTATTATTTTGGAGATTGTTAATATCCTAATGAGATCTTGGGTCAAAGAACCATTTGTAATAGACAGATTTTCATCTGCACTCACATTTCCAATTAAAGATACCTACAGAAAGGTATTATTTAATTCTTGATTTATGGTTTTTGTGCCTGGAATCTAATGTTTTAGATAGTAGCTGATATAAATTAGCTACAATGAGCTATTAGCAACTTTCTTTATTGTCCTAATCATTTTACAATTTATAGTTTCATACAAGCAAATCTGATGTCACCAAATGAAAATGATACTCTGTATGTGTTATAAATACTCAAAAATTTTTATTTTTTTAAGCTTTTATTTAAATTCCAGTTAGTCACCATATGGTGCAATATTAGTTTCAAGTGTACAATTTAAGTGATTCAACACTTATATACAGTGCCTGGTGCTCATCAGAACAAGTGCACTCCTTTTTTTTTTTTTGAAAATTTTAATTTTTTAAAAAATTTTTATTTTCAGTACATTAGCTTGTCCTGTGGAATGGACAAATTAATTATTTAAATAGTTGCAAACAAAATATTCCTGGGAATAAGCTTAGCTATGTTATCATTAAATTCTGGCCTAGTTATGTAAAACCAGATTTTTGGTGTTCTGTATTTGCCTATTGCCTCTGGCTGTTTGTTGGCTTTTCTTGGGTGTTTGTGTTTTCCTAGTGCTACTCTATGCAGGTTTTTCCAGGGCTGGGATATCTTTGGAGCAGAGGTGAACTTGATGTCAAAGCTAATAAGTGCAAAGTATATGATGTCCTTAACCTAGACTCTAATCACTAATTATTTATAAGCAATTTTCAAATACCTTGAGAATATATAGTTTTAGAAGAAATATATTAAAAAGTTAAGAAAAATGAACTTGATACATTTTCCTCTGTTGGTATTCTCTTTAAACAAATGTGTATTTCTAATTTTCATACCTTGTGTGATGTTTTCTTTTCAAAATAGAGATGAAAAAATTAGAATTTAAAAAGAATCAATGCTCAATAATTTTCAAATATATTACTAAGTATATATTAAGACATAAAAAATTAAAAACATATTAATAAGAGGTAAGTTTTATGAAATGTTACTATTTTCAATTGATAGTATCATACCTCAGAGTTAATAAAAAATAAAGGAAATTGACTTACTATTCAAGCCAAATGACTAGTTTCATGTGTTATTCCATGAATTTTTAAACTGAGAAGACATTTTTAGCTTTAGCACATTATAGAGGAATAGCAGAGTTATAAACTATTGAGTAACTAAAGAGCAGTTACAGAGTTTTTAATTACCACTGCCTCAAGTTCTCCTGAAAAGGTATATGAGTTGTTTGTTCCATTTTTAACACAACAAATATTTAATGTTTCTTCCTTAAAGAAATACAAAAAGGAATCCATACATGAATATTCAAGCTAATTTAATGTGCAAATTTAAAATTTACAAATATTTACAAACCTGGTAATTTTGACCTACATTTAGGTTATTTGTGCACTCTTGAGTAAGCAAGATGATTTCAATTATTTTCCAACTGTGAAATGGGCCTAAACTTTTGTCATCTCTTATGTCATCTATCTCCAAAGAGGTTTGATATCATAGCTTTTTTTTCTTTCTTTCTTTCTTTCTTTCTTTCTTTCTTTCTTTCTTTCTTTCTTTCTTTCTTTCTTTCTTTCTTTCTTTCTTTCTTTCTTTCTT